>NC_050099.1:169926963-170226963 GCF_902167145.1 Zea mays | reverse complement strand
TTATCACATAGGAGTGGGACTTTGCTCAGACTGTAGCCAAAGTCCCGGAGGGTTTGCCTCATCCAAAGTAGTTGCGCGCAACACTGTCCTGCGGCAACATACTCGGCCTCAGCGGTGGATAGGGCAACGGAAGTTTGTTTCTTAGAATTCCATGACACCAGGGACCTTCCTAAGAATTGGCACGTCCCCGATGTACTCTTCCTATCGACCTTACATCCAGCATAGTCGGAATCTAAGTATCCAACCAAGTCAAAGGTAGACCCCTTTGGATACCAGAGCCCGAAGCAAGGCGTAGCAACTAAATATCTAAGGATTCGCTTCACCGCCACTAAGTGACATTCCTTAGGATCGGATTGAAATCTAGCACACATGCACACGCTAAGCATAATATCCGGTCTACTAGCACATAAGTAAAGTAATGACCCTATCATTGACCGGTATGCTTTTTGATCAACGGACTTACCTCCTTTGTTGAGGTCGGTGTGTCCGTCGGTTCCCATAGGAGTCTTTGCGGGCTTGGCGTCCTTCATCCCAAACCGCTTTAGCAGATCTTGTGTATACTTCGTTTGGGAGATGAAGGTGCCGTCCTTGAGTTGCTTCACTTGGAACCCAAGGAAGTAGTTCAACTCGCCCATCATCGACATCTCGAATTTTTGCGTCATCACCCTGCTAAACTCTTCACAAGACTTTTGGTTAGTAGAACCAAATATTATGTCATCGACATAAATTTGGCACACAAACAAATCACCATCACATGTCTTAGTGAAAAGAGTTGGATCGGCTTTCCCAACCTTGAAAGCATTAGCAATCAAGAAATCTCTAAGGCATTCATACCATGCTCTTGGGGCTTGCTTAAGTCCATAGAGCGCCTTAGAGAGCTTACACACGTGGTCGGGGTACCGTTCATCCTCGAAGCCAGGGGGTTGCTCTACGTACACCTCCTCCTTTATAGGCCCGTTGAGGAAAGCGCTCTTCACATCCATTTGGAACAACCTGAAAGAATGGTGAGCGGCATATGCTAGCAAGATTCGAATTGACTCTAGCCTAGCCACAGGAGCAAAAGTCTCCTCAAAATCCAAACCTACGACTTGGGCATAACCTTTTGCCACAAGTCGAGCCTTGTTTCTTGTCACCACCCCGTGCTCGTCCTGTTTGTTGCGGAACACCCACTTGGTTCCCACAACATTTTGCTTCGGACGAGGCACCAGCGTCCAAACTTCATTTCTCTTGAAGTTGTTGAGCTCCTCCTGCATGGCCAACACCCAGTCCGGATCTAGCAAGGCCTCCTCTACCCTGAAAGGCTCAATAGAAGAGACAAAAGAGTAATGCTCACAAAAATTAACTAATCGAGAACGAGTAGTTACTCCCTTGCTGATGTCACCCAGAATTTGGTCGACGGGATGATCCCTTTGAATCATCGCTCGAACTTGGGTTGGAGGTGCCGGTTGCGCTTCTTCCTCCATCTCATGATCATCTTGTGCTCCCCCTTGATCATCTGCCTCCTGTTGATGAACCTGTTCATCGTCTTGAGTTGGGGGTAGTACCATAGTTGAGGAAGAAGGTTGATCTTGCTCTAAGTGTTCCTGTGGTCGCACATCACCAATCGCCATGGTGCGCAGAGCGGCCGTTGGAACATCTTCTTCATCTACATCATCAAGATCAACAACTTGCTCTCTTGGAGAGCCATTAGTCTCATCAAATACAACGTCGCTAGAGACTTCAACCAAACCCGATGATTTGTTGAAGACTCTATATGCCTTTGTATTTGAGTCATAACCTAATAAAAACCCTTCTACAGCTTTGGGAGCAAACTTAGAATTTCTACCTTTCTTCACTAGAATGTAGCACTTGCTCCCAAATACACGAAGGTACGATACATTGGGTTTGTTACCGGTTAGTAGCTCATACGACGTCTTCTTGAGGAGGCGATGAAGATAGACCCTGTTGATGGCGTGGCAAGCCGTGTTCACGGCTTCCGACCAAAAACACTCGGGGGTCTTGAATTCTCCAAGCATTGTCCTCGCCATATCGATTAGCGTCCTGTTCTTCCTCTCTACCACACCATTTTGCTGTGGTGTGTAGGGAGCGGAGAACTCGTGCTTGATCCCTTCCTCCTCAAGGAACTCCTCCACTTGAAGGTTCTTGAACTCGGACCCGTTGTCGCTCCTTATCTTCTTCACCTTGAGCTCAAACTCATTTTGAGCTCTCCTGAGGAAGCGCTTGAGGGTCCCTTGGGTTTCAGACTTATCCTGCAAAAAGAACACCCAAGTGAAGCGGGAAAAGTCATCAACAATAACTAAACCATACTTACTCCCTCCTATGCTCAGATAGGCGACAGGTCCGAAGAGGTCCATATGCAGCAGCTCCAGGGGTCTTGAAGTGGTCATCACGTTCTTGCCGTGATGCGCTCCTCCCACTTGTTTACCTGCTTGACAAGCTGCACAAGGTCTATCTTTTTCGAAATGCACGTTAGTCAACCCTATCACGTGTTCTCCCTTTAGAAGCTTGTGAAGGTTCTTCATCCCCACATGTGCTAAGCGGCGATGCCACAGCCAGCCCATGCTAGTCTTAGCTATTAAGCATGCATCTAGACCGGCCTCTTCTTTTGCAAAATCAACTAAATAAAGTTTGCCGTCTAATACACCCTTAAAAGCTAGTGAACCATCACTTCTTCTAAAGACAGACACATCTACATTTGTAAACAGACAGTTATATCCCATATTGCACAATTGACTAACAGATAGTAAATTATATCCTAGTGACTCTACTAAAAACACATTAGAGATAGAGTGCTCATTAGAAATTGCAATTTTACCTAACCCTTTTACCTTGCCTTGATTCCCATCACCGAATATGATTGAATCTTGGGAATCCTTATTCTTGACGTAGGAGGTGAACATCTTCTTCTCCCCCGTCATATGGTTTGTGCATCCGCTATCAATAATCCAGCTTGAACCCCCGGATGCATAAACCTGCAAGGCAAATTTAGGCTTGGGTCTTAGGTACCCAACTCATGTTGGGTCCTACAAGGTTAGCACAAATATTCTTAGGGACCCAAATGCAAGTTTTATCTCCCTTGCATCTTGCCCCTAACTTCCTAGCAACAATTTTCTTATCCTTTCTACAAATAGCAAAGGAAGCATTTAGAGCACAATAAATTTCGGAAGGTTCATTCACTACTTTCCTAGGAGCATTATGAACTACATTTCTCCTAGGCATTTGGTGAACAACATTTCTTCTAAACACATTTCTACCATGCATAACATGAGAACTAGACGCAGTCATAGCATAAGAGTCATAAGCATGTGAATCAAAAACATCATTACTTCTAAAAGCATTTCTAGAGTATCTCCTATCATAGTACATGAAAGCATGATTCTTCTTAACACTATTAGCCATAGGAGCCTTCCCTTTCTCCTTGGTGGAAATAGGAGTCTTATGGCTTGTTAAGTTCTTGGCTTCCCTCTTGAAGCCAAGCCCATCCTTAATTGAGGGGTGTCTACCAATAGTGTAGGCATCCCTTGCAAATTTTAGTTTTTCAAATTCACTCTTGCTAGTCTTGAGTTGGGCATTAAGACTAGCTAATTCATCATTCAGTTTTGAAATGGAAACTAAGTGTTCACTACAAGCATTAATATCAACATCCTTACACCTAGTGCAAATTTCAACATGTTCAACACAAAAGTTGGATTTTTGTGCTTCTTCTAGTTTAGCATTTAAGTCATCATTAATGCTCTTTAATTTAGAAATTGAATCATGGCATGTAGACAATTCACAAGCAAGCATTTCATTTCTCTTAATTTCTAATGCAAGGGATTTTTGAGCCTCTACAAACTTATCATGTTCTTCGTACAAGAGATCCTCTTGCTTTTCTAGTAGCCTATTCTTATCATTTAAGGCATCAATCAATTCATTAATTTTGTCAATCTTAGATCTATCTAAGCCTTTAACTAAACATGAATAGTCTATTTCATCATCACTAGACTCATCCTCACTAGAAGAAGCATAAGTAGAGTTTCGAGTACTTACTTTCTTCTCCTTAGCCATGAGGCACGTGTGATGCTCGTTGGGGAAGAGGGATGACTTGTTGAAGGCGGTGGCGGCGAGTCCTTCGTTGTCGGAGTCGGACGAGGAGCAATCCGAATCCCACTCCTTTCCAATATGAGCCTCGCCCTTTGCCTTCTTGTAATTCTTCTTCTTTTCCCATTTTCCACTCTTCTTTTCCTGGTCACTATCATTATCGGGACAATTAGCGATAAAGTGACCAATCTTACCACACTTGAAGCATGAGCGCTTCCCCTTCGTCTTGGTCTTGTTGGGATGCTCCTTGCGGCCCCTTAACGCCGTCTTGAAGCGCTTAATGATGAGAGCCATTTCTTCATCATTAAGCCCGGCCGCCTCAATTTGCGCCACCTTGCTTGGTAGTGCCTCCTTGCTTCTCGATGCCTTGAGAGCAATGGGTTGAGGCTCGTGGATTGGACCGTTCAACGCGTCATCGACGTACCTTGCCTCCTTGATCATCATTCGCCCGCTCACGAATTTTCCAAGTACTTCCTCGGGTGTCATCATCGTGTACCTGGGATTCTCACGAATATTGTTCACGAGATGAGGATCAAGAACGGTAAAGGACCTGAGTAGTAGGCGGACGACGTCGTGGTCCGTCCAACGCGTGCTTCCGTAGCTCCTTATTTTGTTGATAAGTGTCTTGAGCCGGTTGTAAGTTTGAGTTGGCTCCTCTCCCCTTATCATGGCGAATCGTCCAAGCTCGCCCTCCACCAACTCCATCTTGGTGAGCATGGTGATGTCGTTCCCCTCGTGAGAGATCTTGAGGGTGTCCCATATCTGCTTGGCATTGTCCAAGCCGCTCACCTTATTGTACTCTTCCCTGCACAAAGATGCTAAGAGAACAGTAGTAGCTTGTGCATTTCTATGAATTTGTTCATTTATAAGCATAGGACTATCCGAGCTATCAAATTTCATTCCATTCTCCACAATCTCCCATATGCTTGGATGGAGAGAGAATAAGTGACTACGCATTTTGTGACTCCAAAATCCGTAGTCCTCCCCATCAAAGTGTGGGGGTTTGCCAAGAGGAATGGAAAGCAAATGCGAATTCGAACTATGTTGAATACGAGAGTAATCAAATGAAAAGTTCGAATTGACCGTCTTTTTGTAGTCGTTGTCATCATCCTTTTGGGAAGAAGTAGATTCATCACTATCGTCGTAGTAGATGATCTCCTTGATGCGCCTTGTCTTCTTCTTCTTCCCTTCCTTCCGTCTTTGCCCCGAGCCGGAGTCGGTAGGCTTGTCGTCCTTCGGCTCGTTGACGAAAGATTCCTTCTCTTTGTCGTTGATCACGATTCCCTTCCCCTTAGGATCCATCTCTTCGGGCGGTAAGTCCCTTTGTGAAGAGAACGGCTTTGATACCAATTGAGAGCACCTAGAGGGGGGGTGAATAGGTGATCCTGTAAAAACTTAACTTATAGCCACAAAAACTTGTTAAGAGTTAGCACAATAGTTGCCAAATGGCTAAAGAGGAAATCTTGCACAATACGATAATCACAGAGAATTCAACACAGAGGAGACACGGTGATTTATCCCGTGGTTCGGCCAAGTACAAAACTTGCCTACTCCACGTTGTGGCGTCCCAACGGACGAGGGTTGCAATCAACCCCTCTCAAGCGGTCCAAAGACCCACTTGAATACCACAGTATTTTGCCTTGCTTATCTTTATCCCACTTGCGAGGAATCTCCACAAATTGGAGTCTCTCGCCCTTACACTTAAGATTCACAAAGAAGCACGGAGTAAGGGAGGGAAGCAACACACACAAATCCACAGCGAAATGCGCACACACACGGACAAGAATCGAGCTCAAAGACTATCTCACAGTTTCTCACAAGAACAGAGCTCGAATCAATTAGAATCACAAACGGATGCGCAAAGACTGAGTGTGGATGATCAAGAATGCTCAAGAGTTGCTTCGTATGCTCCTCCATGCGCCTAGGGGTCCCTTTTATAGCCCCAAGGCAGCTAGGAGCGGTTGAGAATACATCTGGAAGGCTATCCTTGCCTTCTGTCGTCGGGCGCACCGGACAGTCCGGTGCACACCGGACAGTGTCCGGTGCCCGATTCCTTTCCTTAATAGGCGCAGCCGACCGTTGCAGACCGTTGCAGATCTGGCGCACCGGACAGTCCGGTGCACACCGGACAGTCCGGTGCTTCCTTCCGACCGTTGGCTCGGCCACGTGTCGCGCGCCGATCGCGCGGCCGACCGTTGGCCCGGCCGACCGTTGGCTCACCGGACAGTCCGGTGCACACCGGACAGTCCGGTGAATTTTAGCCGAAGTCGCCGGAGAAAAACCCGAGAGCGGCCTCTTCGGCCGAGGCAGCCTGGCGCACCGGACACTGTCCGGTGCACCACCAGACAGTCCGGTGCCCCAGACCGAAACAGCCCCTTGGCTGTACACAGCCAAGTCTTCTCTTCTCTTCTTCTTTCTGTTTCTAACACTTAGACAAGATATTAGTACACAAAATCAATGTACTAAGGCTTAGAAACATACCTTTACTTGTGATTTGCACTTTGTTCAACCATGGGCACATTTTCACATTTAAGCACTTGTGTTTGCACTCAATCACCAAAATACTTAGAAATGGCCCAAAGGCACATTTCCCTTTCACCGGCGGCGTCAGTTGCAGCTACCTCGTTGATGCCCCCGTGGATCTGCGATGGTCTCCTTTTTATAGGCAGCTGGCAAACGGATGAACTTCACGTAAGGATAAGTCCTCTATCCCTTGCACGTGCCTGTTAATTAGATAAGGACTCCATACATGTACGTGGATGCCTTTTAATTTAAATGATTGGCGTTGCTCAGGTTGTTATGGTCAACTAATCACACGAATATTTTGGATCACAGTGCATGCGGCCAAACTTTGTAGATAAATAACCATATTCATGCATGCATGGGATGGATAGAAAGATCCCAAAGTCATCACGTAACTACAACTCCATTATTTTACGTCTTATCTTCAGTCCCTTTTTTATTTAGTTGATCACCGAAACTGTTTATTATTTATTCTATGATTATTTTTCAACGTGTATGTACATGTACCAGCATATAAAAAAATCCATTGAACATGATCAAAGACTCCAAACACATCGTCAACTTGGAGCAAGGCGCCACCTCCACACTCGAGGTGCAACCCGTCGCATTCAAAGCGATGGAAGAGAAGAAGGAGTCTACACCAAGTAGGCTTCCAATCGATGCCTCCAAGCTTGACAACGAGGAGATGACGCTCATCATCAAGAGCTTCCACCAAATCCTCAAGCAAAGGAGGGGAAAGAACTACAAATCCCACTCCAAGAAGGTGTGCTACCGGTGTGGTAAGTCCGGTCACTTTATTGCTAAATGTCCTATCTCTAGTGAAAGTGACAGGGACGATGACAAGAAGGGGAAGAAGAAGGAGAAGAAGAGGTACTACAAGAAGAAGGGCGGCGATGTCCACATATGTTGGGAATGAGACTCCGATGAGAGCTCCACCGACTCCTCCGAAGAGGACGCCACCAACATCGCCGTCAACAAGGGCCTCCTCTTCCCCAACGTCGGCCACAAGTGTCTCATGGCTAAGGATGGCAAAAAGAAGAAGGTACAATCTAGAGTCACCCCTAAATACACAACATCTAGTGATGAGGGTAGCTCTAGTGATAGTGAAGATAATCTAATGTCTCTCTTTGCCAACCTTAGCATGGACCAAAAGAAAAAAATTAAATGAATTAATTGAAGCAATTAATGAGAAGGATGAACTCTTGGACAACCAAGAAGACTTCCTAATTAAAGAAAACAAAATAAATAAATTAAAAAATGCTTATGCTCAGGAAGTAGAAAAATGTGAAAACTTATCAAAAGAGCTTAGCATTTGTCATGATTCAATTTCTAGCCTTAGAAGTGAAAATGCTAGCTTAGTTTCTAAGGTCACGAAGGACATGCCTTCATCATTTCAATAAATAAATGTAAATGAAGGGCACATTGTCGGTACCCTGAATCAGGGGTACCCTCTTCTACAGCATGAAGACGCTGTACACGTACGACGCCTCCAGACCACACGGAGAACGGCACCCGACCCCACCACATGGGCAGGTCTAAGGGCACCACGTGGCAAGGAAAGATAATACATCCCAGGATGCATCATTGGGTCCGGACCTCCATAGAGGGACACCAGACCCCTGTACGTACAAGTCCGGAGCTCCCAAGAAGGCATGCCGGGTCCCTCGGGTAGGCCCTAGGTCCCTCCAAGTAAGGTCCAGGCCTTGGCAAGGTCCCGGGACGGGGAGGACCTCAGCATGAGTAAGGGTCCGGTTCTGGCACGTGTCCCGGCCTTGCCCTACACTCCCCACTCAGGCGGAGACCCGCTGCTGCCGCGTGGCTTGTGGCCCGTGACATAAGCCAACGGGCCGAGCCTGACGAAAGGCCCCTAAGGCCGCGCAGCCTCTGCATTTATTGCGGAGAGGACGCGCCGCCTGCCACCACGCTGACGGACGACGTGCCCTCTCAGCATTTAATGCGTCCTGTCCAATCCGCTAGCAGACGGTGTCAGGGTCATCCAGCAGACGACGCGCCTGACCAGTCTGTTGACAAACAGTGCGCCCGTGCCGTGCGGCGTACAGTGCTCACCACCCCTTCTACAAGAAGCTTCCCCTGCACGCCGAGGATATGCAGATCTCGGATGTCAGGGCACAAGAAGATTGCCCCAGCAGCGAACATTTGTAGCTCCAAGCGCTATATTCATTATGTCTCTGGGCCCACATAACGGGGTTCAGTATCTTTGTGCATGCCCCCTTCAGCTATAAAAGGGGAGGCATGCGGCGTTACAAGACAGATCCAATCTTAGGCTCACTCAGACACTCACAAGTTCATACAAGCTCTCAAGCAATACATCACACAGTGGAGTAGGGTGTTACGCTCTGGCGGCCCGAACCACTCTAAATCCTTGTGTGTTCTTGTGTTTCCTCCCAGTTTCCAACTAACAAGCAAAACGCTTAGGCCTCTCCTCATCTTAGGATTTAGGGCGGGTGCACTCCGCCACCCGGCTGGAGATTTCCTCTCCGACACACATGTAACACATAAGAATGTAAATAATGATGATAAATCGATAAATTGTTTACATTCTCATTTCATAACCATGAATAAATACTCATAATATTCATATTTTATTGATACCTTCGGCTTGTCGGAAGGTGTGAACGTGAGAGTGATGCGAGAGCTATTACAGTGTAGCCTGAACAGTATAGTGTTACTGTTCATCTATTTATAGGCACGGGACGCAGTCCGGACAAGATTACATTCATGCCCCCGACTTTTACTGCTAACAATAAGATAAGTTGTCAAGGGTTAAGTAGTCTTTTATCCTTTAGGTCAGTTCCATCTTCCACCTTCGTCGTTGTGCTAAGCCAATGCTTTTTCGGCCACAGCTTCGGCGCCCGTTCATCCTGTTCCATATCACGCATGCTTTCATCCTGAAGTCGAAGCCTCCTGTATCAGTCTGTGTTACACTGAAAAACATATTAGTCACGTTTTTAGGACCTTCGGAAGAGGAAGGCCCCCAATAATTGCCAAAGAAGGACACGACGAAGACCTGTCACCTGGAGGCGACATAAGTAGTATACTGCTAGATACATATAGGGAGAGAGCACGCAAGCGAGAAAGAAGCCCAACCGAAGCAGCTCCAAACCGAGAGGCACCCGCACCAGGCGTCAGTCCAAGAAGGGCGAGAGAATGTGAGTGCCTTCCTAGCCCTGGACTCGCCGAGGCGACACAACAACACCACCAACTTTGTAGCATATGCCGACTGCTGCCGCACTATGGGCCTTGGTTGTCCAATATCTCAGACCTGGACTCCTCATCGCCAAGATAACCAAAGCGTTGCAGGTGCCACCGTGTCCTCCTCGGCGGCACACATGGAGAAAGGCTAAGAGCAAGACCGACTCGCCCCGTACACACGTCGACGAGCGTCGGTCGGCTCGTGGCTACGACCGTGGGCGGACGCAGCAGATTAGGGAGGAAGAACAGGGCGAAGGTCGGGAAGGCGAACGAGACGTCCGACGATGACGAAAACGATGGTGCACGCATGCTGTGAAACGTCCTCGTGGACGTACAATAGCCACTGCGCAGGTCGGTGTCGGGACTGGTGTCGGACGAATACGGGGAGGAGGCACATGCTCCCACGCCCTCTGCCGAGAATAGGGTGGCGCGAAGGCGAAGGCATGAGGGAAGAGAAAAAAGAAGCAGGATGGCGAATGAGGTGGCGACAATTGAGTCAAGGACCATCATTATGATGTGGAGGTATAGATGACCAAATGAACCGTGTTTGGTGGGCCGGCCCGAGGCACAGCCCATTTAGTAGTGTTTGGGCCAGCCCGGCACGAGCACCATGCCGTGTTTGGGTAGTAGGCTTGACCCATAGTGCTTGTCCGGCCCGACACAATTATATTTTTTTTATTTTACAAATAATCGTATATACATATATATTCAATATTAAAAACATCTGAGCATGATGTTTTACTGGTTAGATGGCTTCACCCAGTGTCGTTCGCCCTTCTTCTATCAGGTTGTGGGTTCAAACCCCACCTCTTGAACCACTTTTTAACATTTTACGCTGATTTAACCAAATGACCCGGCAGAGTCAGTGGGCCGGCGTGGAGGTTGGTTGTGGGTTAATTCGAAATAGATGTGAGGGGTTATTTGTAAAAAGATGACCACCGTTGAAATTAATGTTTTAATATAGTAGAGATAGAAATTTTATATAAAAATTTTCTATATATTTTTATTGTCTAACAGATTTTCTATATCTCATTTGTATTTTATAGAGTCGTTCTTGTTTTTTATATTTGGCTAACAAAAAATTATAAATAAAAATAACTATATTTAGACAAACAATTAAAGAAGTTGTAGAAAGATAATTTTTCATCAAAATCTCTACAGTTAGAACTTATTTGGATGCATGACGATTGAAGGTTTCCCCATTTAATCCCTATGTATCCAAACAAGCATTTGACAATTAGGAAAGATATGTTTACAATCACTCACCCACTGAAAAAATAAATTTTTATGCTCTCCTAAAAATTTGAAAACATCTAATTTACCTCTTAAGCAGTTTTAGCTAACATGAGTACGTTACACTACATCAGTTGTTCTACGTGACACCGCGTTAGAAAGATCTAGAATAGCTATAGTGAGTAAATAGCTTATTAAAATTCTTCCGGTGACACTTGCTAGCAAAAAATACAAATATAGATCAAAGACAGGACAAAAAAATTTCATGAAAAAAATTTACGAAAAACGACGGGGACCAACCGAAACATTCACTGAACGAGAAAAAATTATAGAACACAAGAAATGCGGTGACCGTTTTTTTTGCAATTTAGCATTTTTAGAGAAAAAATCATATTTAGCTCTCTAGACGATATAATAACGTTTTTAAACCCTTTGCTCAGTGACATAGACCACGACGCCGAGATAATATGTCTCGGTGCCTTGACTTATGCGTGGAGGCCAGAGCAGCCGCACGTGAGTTTGAAACTTTGAATTCTAAAGTGTTTTTTTCTTCTAAAAGTTGTAGTTCTGTGCTTATATATTTGGTTTGCCCCAAGCGCTATTGTAAGCATAGCAGTAATTTCAGCTAGAGAAAAAGGAGTCGCGTTTGTTTAGTTAAGTTTGTTGTGCAGAGAAAATGACTTTGTTCGAGGACTGCATGTAGTTTTATTCTAACCTTCAACTTCAAGTTTTTGTTTCGATATAATCTCTCAGTTGCATGCATAATTGGGTACGGGGATTCCCGCGGGGAGAAAATCCCCCGCTCGGGGACGGGGATGGGGGAAAATCCTCTCCGTTACACTTCGCGGGGATGGGAACGAGGATTCTTCTCCCTCGCAGGGACGGGTATGGGGGCTCAACCCTCGACGGAGAATTCTCCATTGTCATTTCTAGTCTCATGGCTAGCAGCGTGCCGCACGCTACATTACATACATGTGCGCGCAGAACGAAACAAACCCGTGCTCACACACTTGGCACCAAGATCTATGATGCTGACATATATCACGTTAGTCACTAGTGTGTCCCGTAAACGTTAGTATGGTTGAGATCTCGGTGCCAGGGGCGGATCCAGGATCTAATCATGCCCTAGGCCAGTCTATTTAATCTACTAGAGTTTTAATATATTTTGACCTAAATGTAATCAAGTCATGCAGAGATATACATATCACGTCTCGAGCCACGAACCGAGTAGGTAGCCCCCTGTATGCGCCCCTGCTCAGCGCCATGGCATATGGTGTCGAGCAAATGGTCCAAAAATACTATTAAGTTGTCCAAAAGGCTAAACATGATTTTTTTAAAAGAAGCGGTAGAAGTTGATCAATCCCTTGACTAGCCACAAGGATTACTGAATCCTTCTGCCAAAATGTTGCCAGTTCAGGTGATCAACAAGGCACTAATGCTCTACGTGCAATCAATGTAACAACAGTTTGAGGTAAGTAGCAGAGTTCGTTTGAAGCTAATGATGTGCCGTGGGTATCATCCACCTACCGAAAGTCCTACGAATTTCACTCTTTTTTGGCCTTAGGTCCTCTTTATCAAGCCTGCGACCATGAGCTCGCTCGACTTAGCAACCTACCTACCCTCGTGCAAAAAGTTGTAAGTCTAAACTTTCCCTTTCTGAGCATGTCCTATAATGGATCAGTTCAGTCCACCAGATTAGTAGCTGCTTACACATACACACGGTGCCCCGCAAAAATTCACATGTATTGAATATTAAATAAACATTCGTGCAACCACACGGTGCTCGCAAAAATTCACACGTATTGATTAATTGATTAAACACTCGCGTAATGCGCGAGCAAAAGTAACAGTACATAGGATGGGGAAAAGATAGAAATGAGGCTCCATTTTCTTTCAAAATCAATCATCTATCTACCAGAAGAAACCATCCATAACCCGCTCCACACACACAAAAGAGGCATTTTGTGGCAAAATCCAAAAGTGCTCCGAATGCTATCCAGAACACAAAAGAAAACAGGGACTTTTGCTTGGCATAATGTAGCAGCCATCTAAACACTGGCCGATGCAACTTTCTGAAACATTTATATACAAAGGAAAACAGACCATTTTTCAGCACCGGCAAAGGTGAGTGAAAGTGCTAGTAAACCAATAAATTGAACGAAACCATATACAAGACACTTAGGCTAAATATGACAACCATAAAAAAAACAAAGACGGAAAACCCATAAAAATGGTTCGTAACTTTCGTAAGCGACAAATCTGCATGGCTAGAGTACTGAGCAGAGCATTGACGACATGGAACACACAGAACTACGACGCTCGAACGGGCAGCTCACCTACGAACGTTGCACACGAAAAAAGCAACACTGGTTCCAGACTACCGCGCTTTGGCCGGATCCGCAGCAGAAGAGCCCTACAAAGGACAAAAAAAAAGACGGTGGATCGGTAGGTGCTGCCGAGCAGGTGAACAATTGGTGAGCAGATCGGAGCAGAGAAACTATACGTTGGCTAGAGGTTGCTCGGCGATGGATTCCAGAGGGAACAGGAGCCCCTCGCAGCTAGGCCCTATAGAACCGAGAGAGGGGAAATGAAATCCGCTGTCGAAGGCCAGATATAGGTGGTTGGCGGTACCTACACGATGACCTGGAACAGCAGCAGCAGGACGACGGCGCTGTGCGAGTGCTCAACGGTGAGAAGACCGGTCGCAGATTTTTTGGAGAGGGAAGAGGAGGGGATTCCACATGGCCGGAGGCGGAGGGAGCAGATGGGTGAGGGGCGAGACATAGGCGTACCCGTGGAGCCAAATCCGACTGAAGGCACGACGAGTTTGGCGACCGCCGCAGCATCACAGATGCGACGGCTCAACGGCGAGTGCTCTGCTCAACGGCCAAAAACCGCTTGGAACAGGAGCTCGGACTCGGACACGAACACGCACACCGCGTGGAACAGGAGCTCGGACTCGGACTCGGACACGGACACTCTGAACGATGTAATCCCGTTTGCCTCGGTAATATATATTTCTCCTGCAATCCCGTTCGGTTCGGCAGTCTCTTTACAAATTTCGCGGTTCCATCTCTCGTGCTCAACAGCAGTCTCTAGCAGTCTCTCTACAATTTTACTAAAGTTCTTTGTTATATCAAAATGTTGGAATACCAAAACGTCGTTGGAGGACGGCTGCAGCTGAAGGGTAAAGCGTTGGACGTGAAGGATGGTGGAGTAAAGAAAAAGAAGAAGAAGTACCAGCGTGAGGAGTCGTCTCAGACTGAATCTGATAAGAATGGAGACGAAAAGAACTCACATTCTAACTATGACCATCTCACACGAGCAGAGCGCCGCTACATGGAACAGAAGCAGAAGATCGACATAAAGAAGATGGCCAAAGTCGCAAACAAGTCGTACAAGGACCGCATGCAGGACTTCAACCAATACCTGGCTAACCTCAGCGAGCACTATGATATCCCCAAAGTTGGTCCTGGCTAACCTGGTTGTGTTATGCACAAACAATTGTATGCTGTGTGGGTCTATCTACTTTTCTGTTAGCATATTATGTATCGTTTTACATATATTGTAAAACGACTTGTTGCCACCAGTAGATAATATTTATTGTCAAAAGCTTGTTCCATGTATTCTGATCACGTGTTTAAGCCTTTTTTTTGTTGCCCCTTTTAGTTGCATTCATTTTATTCAAAATGTGATCCGCTTTTGATATTTCTAGGGAACTTATTTTCTTTCAATACAGCGGCAGAGCTTAACAACAGATTATGCCCAAAATTTTCCAAGTCAACATAGCCTTCAATTTAGGAAGTGGGAAATAAGGGTGGGATCATTTGATTCCATGTTTGGATAATTGAATTGAAGATAGGGATAGATAAATAAAGACTACACCCATCTCATGCCCCCTTCTTTTGTCTCAACCCATTTTTATTTCCCTATCCAATCCCCATCCAAACGTTCACATACAAATTATCCACTAGGCTAGAGTACTTAAAAAGTAGAAAGTACAACTTCTGATGCAACAAGAAGTTGGCTGAATCGAGGCCCACCTGAAGCATTTAGAACCTAATCGAATTGATTGATGTTTGATGCAAAGAACTATTATTGAGTTTGTATATATTATTTTCATTTTCTCTGAATCGGAACAAGCGCTCATGGACTTCAGAACCAGTTGGAAATCCTTGCCCACCTAGCCTAACTTGGCTAAACTGTCGAGTCGACTTCGCTAATTGGGCGTGATAAGCAGCAATACATCATAATTTGGCGATGTCAGTGCTGATGTCCTCATGCAGAACAAGCAACAAATCGACACAAAATCCTTTCGTCGCCTGGCATTATCTCCTATGGAATGTCCTGTGCCTCTCTTTCGAGCAAGTGCATAGAGAAACACAGTACTAATAACATGTTAAAGCATGCAATATAAATAGAATATTAGAAAAGAACTAGTGTTTTTTTATTAATCTAGAGATGTAACACATACACAAGGTAAAACGATGTAGTAAAATGATGCCTTGTCATGACAACCATTCACACTCTTTATGGCAAAGCGTATTCCCAGTTCGTGGTCATGTATGACAGTTACTAATGCCTACTCTAATCTTGATGAGATCACTCCTTAAAAGATATCTATTCGAAGAGGTATTCTAAAAGAAATGTCAATTTCAAAAACAGTGACGTCGGTGTTCTCGAATGAAGCTTCTTCCTCTAGATATGTATTCGTGATAAAAAAATTCTCCTACCTCCCATGATCTCCTTTACCAAACTGGCAAGGGGCTCTTCTTCCTGATCAAATCATAAGGAGTTGGGTTGATCAGAGTTGAAAAGTGGTGAGCAGGTAAAAGTGGAATAATAAAGAGAGGTGAAGGTATCGTGGTGATGAAGATTTCACTACGACCATGCACTCCCAGTTGCTTGAGATCACTTGGTAGTCGATCACTAGTAGCTTGGCATCTCTTCTTAAACACTAAAACTCAGTTCAAGCATAATTAATAAAAAAATCGTGAACCTATAGGATAGGCGCCTTTTTTTAATGATGGCCACAATTTAAGTGTGGTCTCAATAAAGATGATCTAGAATGTGTATAGGAAGCAATCATAGAACTTTTAAGACCATGGATGGGTGTATTGTTGGTCACTCGTTTTGATTCTTGAAAGACATCAAAGCGAGATAACAATTAAAAACAAGGGACCTTCTCCCCTTCAATTTATCTTCAGCTTTGAACATAAATTGTTGAGAAGGTTATTGAGATTGAAATCATAATGAAATAAAGAACACATAAATACACAAAAGAAATCTTCATAGCTGTGCTCTTTGTATTATCTTCTTATTGTAAATGAATACAATTATATCTTCATAAGTATAGACAACAACCAGCAAAGTAAACTTAGCTTCGTAGGTGGAGCTAGGCGGCATGCCGTGAAATCATGTTCGGTCTGTGCATGAGCATTGTTCACCTATTTATATGGACAACTCAATATACAACTCAATGCAAAATTACAATCATAGTCTCAAAACCTATACATACATCTATAAGAATTGTTGGGGACATAATTGTCATTTCTTTTGAAGCAGCAGCAAACATGTTGGTCTTCATTTTTGGACAAACATATGTTAATTACTCATGAGACAAATTATGAAAAACTGTCAGTATTAATTAATTTTGAGGACCTTCGGCAGAGACATTCGCCCCAATATGTATCAACATCATACTATCATACTTCAAAACATATATGACCTCCTTTTGCTTCGTGACAAAAAACTTCATTGCTATTAGTTAAGACATATTTTAAAGCTATAGCTTCAGGCAGAAAAGAAACTGAACATAACTCAGAATCATTTTAGATAAGAAGATGTAGGTAAAGAAAGCAATCAGAGAACTTTGAAGACCATGAATCACTACAGTAAAACGACGCACATTCGACGGCCACTTAACCTCCGACGGCTATCTACGAGACCGTCAAACATAAGCTTATGTCCAACGGTCTCTGCTGGCCCTCGGAAATAGCGTCTTATGTCTGACGGCTGTCAGAGAAGCCGTCGAACATAAGCTTACGTCTGACGGCCGAACTGATAGCCGTCGGACATAAGATATTTTAACGCGGGCCAGGCACCGCGCGCCGTTTCATTTCTGCATCCGGTTTTCTCTCTGCCGCGCTTAGCCATCGTTGCCGCTGTCGCCTGCTTAAGCCGCCGCCACCACCCATGCCCGCCGCCACCGGCGGTCACCGCCGCCGCCCCGGCACCTGCCCCGACTCATCCTCCGTCCCGCCCACACCGACCACCGTCCCACCGTCAAGCCGATAAGTGAGTATTTTTAATTTTGTCAATGTATATATTATTTTCTAGTTGTCGTTTTTCAGTATTAATTTTTTTGTATGTTTAATATTGTTTAGCTTGTTATGTCCGATGACCAGAATTTGATTATGTAATAAATTTAATTTGTTTTAGTTTACTTAGTGGTGTTTAGATAATTTAAAATTTTAATTTCCGAGGGTTTTTATTATGCCCTCAGAAATAAGGTTATTTTATATAATTTGGCACTCGTGACAATGTTATTTCGTATATATTATTGTGGTAATTTATTAGTTGAACTCGTGACATTGTTTTAGTTTACTTAGTGGTAGTTTATTAGTTGAACTACGTAATTTACTTATTCTTTCCTGTAGATATAGGGGTGATTTACTTAAATAATCAAGTAAACGTAATCAAGTTACCTGGCGAGAAAGAAGAAAGCTACTTGGCGTCCATTGAATCGACGAAAGAAACTAGACCCTGATTTTGATTACGATTACAATTGACGAGTATGGATCATAATTTTATTGAATATTATATATATATTTCATTTGTTTCATTATTTTATTGTCGATTTGTGTACTAACTTGTTTTTTTGTTAAAATAGGATGTCAAAGAAAATGAGGTCTATTGCTCGTAGTTTGCTTGGGACGAGGAGTAGCTCGAGGAGCAGCTCGAGGGGTGAGGATTCAGTTTTTCAGGGCACAGGTTCTACCATGAGCAGACGCAGAGCGCTGGCAGAACATTTGCCTCCACATGATGTAAGTTAGTTGTTAATTTACATTATTTGAGTTACTTAATATTGTATGATGTAAGTTACTTGTTTCATAGGATGCTGAAATCGAGTAACCAGTGGTAGATGATCATGCGAGAGATGATGATGAAGATGATGTGGGAGATGATGCTGGAGACGATGCTGGAAGGTATTCTGCAGGCATGGATTCTGGGGTTGGTGGTGATTCCGCAGCTAGGTCTGGAACTTCTCGAGTTAGGAGAATGAGGAAGCTGCATTTTGTTGGACCACCTCCAGAGCTTCCACTCGAATCTCAGGTTTTGATAAAGCCTAGTGGAAAGTGAGTGACATATCTTTGCTTAATTGTTATTGAAATTTATGTTTTCATTTCTACATTGTTTTCTGTTTGCAGGACTTGGATCGACGACTCGTTCACACGCACATGACACTACAGGCAGGTGAACATGGTCCTTGGTAATCTTGTTCGTCTGCACTGGCCTGGTCTTGTGACTTTGCCTAGTGGCGAGTCTGTCCCCGCCACCACTTGGGAGCATTATCGCTATGGTGTCTGTAGAATGTTTGGCAACACACAGGCACTAGTTTGGGATGCATTCTGGGTATAAATTGTTTATACTAATTTAGTTATCCCATATATGGTTGCTTTTATGATAACACTAATTTTTTGCAGAAACGGTACAAGTTGCCGGACGATGGATCATATGATATGAACGCTCGTTACGTGTTTGAGTATAACACGAACGATGTCGTTGCAGATGCAATGTACTATGCACGAATTCAGGCTATAAAGGCATGGTACAGAGCAAGTGCTGATAATCGACCGATGCCAAATACCAAGGCCGAGTGGTCATCAATTTACCTTATGGAGGAGCAATACCTTGAGGTAAACAAGTTGTTGCATCTCATATCGCACGAATCCATGTATTTGCTTTATTGAAAAAAATTCATGTAGGTGTCGGTGCCGTGGATGGCCACCCGATCAGAGGGTTATCGGGCCTTGTGCAGATGGTGGGCTTCCCCTGAGTTTCGTGTCATTTCCGAAAGGAATAGGGGAAACCGTGGACTGAGTCGTTCCACAACTACGGCGGCGATGGACATGTGCGCTTGGCTAAGACGACGCATCGCATTCTTGGGTGAACAACCTTTTCAACACGCAGAGTCCAGTCGGAGGAAGTGGCTATAACTCGAACCAACCAGGCGATGGATATGAGTGATAGTTCATCAAATGTGTTTAAATTGGAACTATTACTATTCATGTGAAAGACTATCTGTCGAACAATGTCAGTTTTGATTTTGGACCTATATGTTGATGTAAAACACTTGTTGCAACCATTTGGAACTATATGTCGTTATGTTAAAGTTGTGAATGTGAATACTTATGTGAGTATATTTGTGATTGTGAATACTTATGTGAGTATATTTGTGATTGTGAATGTGTATATCTACATGGAATCTGTTTGTTTTTGTAAATATCAGATTTTTTTAAAAACTGAATTTTGTGTAATTTCTAAAACTTGTTATGTCCGATGGCCTGGCGTCAGCCGTCGGACATAAGGGCTGCTTATGTCCGACGGTTTATATTTAAGCCGTCGGACATGAGATACCGTTATGTCCGACGGCTGACGCCAGGCCGTCGGACATAACAGTTGTGGATCGCGCGTACTTCACCGTGTACTTTTTACATAAGGGACCCCGGAAAATATGATAACTAACCTGTCGTCCATCCAGGTTAGGGAGTATCTGAGTTTAAACCCTTAGATTTACAAATTTAACCCGGAGCTTTCTGGTAGTTATGTGCGCAACCCAGAAACAGATAAGCTGATGGCAATAATGTAGAAAATGAATTTTTGTATAAAAATAATTTCAATAACTTGCTAAATTCATAAGTAATATATTTTAATTCCTTTTTAATCCATTCTAGTTGCAATAATTTTGTATTAATATTGTTTATCAACTGGTAACTCTGTTTATCCATGAAACATAGACTAAAATTATTCATTTGCCTTAATCTGTATCACCCACTTAATAACTTCATAAAATCATAACTCGACAATCGTAACACCGAATTCAGTGATTCTTGTTCCTACGATCTCGTTACGATGCATAGAATATTATTATGCAGTATGATCTCATGTTTGATGTGATGTTAATTTCTCCTGTACCATGTTTATTCGTATTGTTGCGAGTAGACGAGCAAGCCACTGAGGTCCCTGGTGTTCAACAGGTGGATAATTCTAAGGAGGAGCTCGTTGAAGGCAAGTTGTGCCCTTGACCACTTTTATTTACCCAATAATGTTCTATATAATCACTATGGCATGATTAAGCTTAATTTTGATGGGACCCAATATGTCACCCTAGGCTTAACCACTATGGCCTTGATCAGCACTAAACTTTTTGGGTAGTCTTGCTATTGCTATATATGGTTTTGGATGTTGAGATAAATTTGACACATGATCATTCTTTATTATTACTGATGATTATTTATTGTTCATGATAAGATTTTTGTGTTAATTGGAACATGGAGAACCACCTAGGAAAATAGTGCTACCACAAGGGTGGAATGGGACACCCTTGGCCAAGTAATTAGGAAAGCTAGGGAGAGATTACCTTACCTGAAAGGGGCAAGTGAAAGAGAAACAGGGTTAACCTTTTCCTACAATTAATTTTGGTGGTTGAATGTCCAACACAAACATATGTACTAACTAGTTTGCTCTAGAACTCATGTATTACTGGTGCATAATTAAGGTTCAACACAAACCAATAAAAGATTCAAGTTAGGGACTAAAATTGAATCGGAGCAAAGAACTTGAGTGTGCTGTGGACTGGCGCACCGGACAGTGTCCGATGCACCATGCCCGTACAATTCTGAAGCAGCCACTCTTGGGAAAACGCAAGCCCGCTCCGCTATAATTCACCGGACTGTCCGATGTGCTAGCGGAGCAACGGCTAACTCGCGCAATGGTCGACTCTGACAGGAGCTATAGTGAGCAACAGTGCCACGCAGAAGTCAGAGCTGCGAAGTCAGAGGGCACCGGACTGTCCGGTGCCGCAAGAGGACAAAGTTCCAAGGTCGCCCGAGCTCCGAACCCTAACGGTTGGGTGACGTGGCAGCGCACCAGACAGCACAAAGTACCTGTCCGGTGCGCCCATCGTCAGCAGCTTCCCCAACGGCTACCTTGGTGGTTGGGGGCTATAAATACCCCCCAACCACCACAACTTCAAGCATCCAAGTTTTCTGAAGATCACATTCAATACAAGAGCTCTAGAATTCACTCCAAGACACGATACAAAAGATCAAATCCTCTCCGAGTCCCAAATTCACTCCAAACACATAGTGGCTTGTGTGAGAGAGATTTTTGTGTTCATTTGGGTTCTTGTCGCTTGGATTGCCTTTCTTCTTTTCACATTCTTATTCTCAAGTGCTTTGTAAGCAAGGCAAGAGACACCAAGTGTGTGGTGGTACTTGCCGGGTCTTAGTGACCCGTGAGATTAAGGAAGAAGGGTCACTCGGTCTAACTGACCGTTTGAGAGAGGGAAAGGGTTGGAATAGACCTTATCTTTGTGACCTCCTCAACGGGGGACTAGGTTTATTTGGAACCGAACCTCGGTAAAACAAATCACGTGTTCACTCGCCTTATTTCTTGGTTGATTTGTTTTCCCTCTCTTTCCGACTTGACTTTAACTCTAACGCTAACCCCCGACCTTCTTGCATGTTTAAAGTTGTAAATTTCAAGTTTCGCCTATTCACCCCCCTCTAGGCGACTTTCAATTGGTATCAGAGCCCGATGCTTCATTAGAGTCTAACAACTCGAAGTGATGTCGGGAGATCACGCCAAGAGGGAAATTATGACCGGCGACAAGTCCGCAAGCTCGGGGAGGACTCTCCCACGGGAGTCCGACAACAAACACAAGGAGGAATCCTCTTCCTCCATCAAGTCGCATTGGAAAGGTGACAAGAAGAAGAAGATGAAAAAGGTGGTCTACTACGAGACCGACTCTTCGTCACCCTCCACATCAAGCTCCGAGTCATCCGTCGCTTCAAAGCGCCATGAGCGCAAGAAGTATAGTAAGATGCCACTTCGCTATCCCCGTATTTCAAAGCGCGCTCCATTACTTTCCGTACCCCTAGGCAAACCACCATATTTTGATGGTGAGGATTATTGTATGTGGAGTGATAAAATGAGGCACCATCTAACCTCACTCCACGAAAGTATTTGGGATATTGTTTAGTATGGAGCGCACGTACCTCAAGTCGGGAACAAAGACTATGACTCAGACGAGGCCGCCCAAATTAGGCACTTTAACTCCCAAGCCACGTCTATACTCCTCGCCTCCTTGTGTCGAGAGGAGTATAACAAGGTGCAAGGGTTAAAGAGCGCCAAAGAAATTTGGGACGTCCTCAAAACCGCGCACGATGGGGACGAGGTGACCAAGATCACCAAGCAGGAGACGATCGAGGGGGAGCTCGGTCGTTTCATCCTCAACAAAGGAGAAGAGCCGCAAGCAATGTACAACCGGCTAAAAACCATGGTGAACCAAGTGCGCAACCTCGGGAGCACCAAGTGGGATGACCATGAGATGGTCAAGGTTATTCTTAGATCCCTCGTATTTCATAATCCTACTCAAGTTCAATTAATACGTGGGGATCCTAGATATAAACTAATGTCTCCTAAGGAAGTGATTGGCAAGTTTGCGAGCTTTGAGCTAATGATCTGTTCGCGAGAACAAAAGAAATAAATAAAAAAAGAATCGAGCGAATGAGGACAAGTGTAGCAGTCATGAACCATATATTTCATTAATCATCGGATTTTTACAAAATACATAGTTCACTTGGTCTTGTCTTCCGCTGTCTTCTACGTCATGGCTTGGACAAGCTTCTGACTTGGAGAATGTGTAGTTCGCTGATTCCCAGGGCCTTACGCGAGAGAGGCTCACCCGGTTAATTACATCTACAGAGTACAATATGTAGAACACCTCCGATTAAGCTGCACATAGTGGTCGTCGTATCTCCAGAATGAGTGCACGGTGTATGATGTGAGTGCCTTTTAAAATTGCCAAAAAAAACTTGATCATGACTACGCCATTGTCACGTTGATTGGTAAACGGGATGTTGTTGATGAAGGGGATGACTTTCGCCTCGTCGGTGCCCAGTCGTATGTCCGCCAGTTTTCATCAGCATGAACGTATGTATTGCCTTCGCCTCGTCGGTGCCGAGCAATGATGTGTTTGGTCTCGTTCACACAAACCGTGTCGTCGGAATAATAATGATAAGTTTGCTAATAAATTGCCAACACTTCATCATACTTTGTTAATATTAGGTGCTTGCGGGTAGCTTCTTCAACTAACGGTGATGAAGTCGAAGTAGTATTAGACATATATGGCCATGTACGTGCATGGACGCACGCCCCCTGGCCAAACACCTCTCTGTAGCTCGGCTACTCGAGCCTATATCTCTTGACGGTCGTGCTTCTGGTTCTCTCAGGTGGCTGGAACGCAATCGTCAGGGACAACACCGCCATGGTCGCTCGCTACAACTAGGCGACACATGATGGTCACTTGAAGGCAGGTCATCCGCCGAGTGACGAGTCGGTGTCGATGCCGGAATCTGCCATACACGGGCAAAGTCACGGTAAGGAGCCCATGTGAATCAGATCACCAGAACGTGTCGTTGGTGAGCCGATGGATGCTGGGACGATGCTGCCGATGCTGATGCAGGCGCGTGTGTCGTAGGACGGCGCTTCCAGGGAACCTTGGTAACTATTGATAGCGCAGCTCGCGGCAGTGGTAAGGTGGACGCACCGACAGTGATGAAGGTGAGGTGGCTGATGGACTGGGTGCGATTAGGTAGCTCGTCACGTTCTGTCCTTTACCCCCTGCGATTAGATAATAGAAAATAGATTAAAAATGTTTCTCACCCATGGATGTCGTGAATGCCATATGGATGGATGTTGATTGTCTCGCAAGCGTTGGCTGCTGCTTTGGTGCTTTATTCTGACTTGTATTTGGGCGTCTTCAGCAACCTCCTGGCGTCTTCCTCTGTTAGCTTCCTTTTACTGCCTTCTTTTCTCTGATGATGGCTGGGAATGCTCTCTGATGATGGCTGGGAATGTGTGTTGCTGCGCGTGGATGACTTCTCTGGCTGAACGGCGTGAATGCTAGGAGCGATGACTTCCTGATGGCGGTTGGCACTCTCCTTCGGTGGCTTCTCTCTGGTCGCGTCTCCTGACGGCTGCTTCCTGTTCTCTCAGATCACGACGGATGGCGACCGGCGGCGAGGCCCTTTTCTTTCCTGGCGTTGCACCCCCTTTTTTGCGTGTCTTCTCTTCTGGCCGATCTCTCTGGCCGACGGCGTCAGTTGCAGCTACCTCATTGATGCCCCCGTGGATCTGCGATGGTCTCCTTTTTATAGGCAGCTGGCAAACGGATGAACTTCACGTAAGGATAAGTCCTCTATCCCTTGCACGTGCCTGTTAATTAGATAAGGACTCCATACATGTACGTGGATGCCTTTTAATTTAAATGATTGGCGTTGCTCAGGTTGTTATGGTCAACTAATCACACGAATATTTTGGATCACAGTGCATGCGGCCAACCTTTGTAGATAAATAACCATATTCATGCATGCATGGGATGGATAGAAAGATCCCAAAGTCATCACGTAACTACAACTCTATTATTTTACGTCTTATCTTCAGTCCCTTTTTTATTTAGTTGATCACCGAAACTGTTTATTATTTATTCTATGATTATTTTTCAACGTGTATGGACATGTACCAGCATATAAAAAAAATCCATTGAACAAATCCCCCCCGCCAAGTTGGGTTCGGAGGCGCAGAAATTCCGGATTCAACTTGGTGGAAACCTGAGAATCCACCCTCAAATTCCTGAGGCAGTTATAGCTGCAATGCATGGATCGCAACCTATATATTTGTTCACCGTGGGATTGATCAAAAGGCACCGCGCTAATCAGCTTGGTTTTTCAAACACCTCCTGCCAACGTTCCTCCTATTGGTCAACAAGAAGCTAGCGAGAGGTCTTGGGATTTATTTTATATATTGCATCTGCTATTATTGCAGCACGCAAGCACATGCTAACAAGAAGGCCCTGCTACTTCTTTTTTTTGTAGTTTGCAGTTTCGGTGACACGCCGCCATAAGCTAGCAAAGAGGTCTGACAGCTTCTCTGATTATATCTGCAGATCTCACACATAAACTAACGGGGATCTGGATATTGGCTACATACTTCTGAATCTTCAACTATTTCTGTTGCCTCTTTTTAGCTTTCTTGTCAAGTTGACAATTCAGAGACTTACTGCCATGCCACTAAGGGGTCGATCACGCCGCCAAGGTGACTTCCCGTAGAATATGAATACTATTCATGCTCGACCATCCTTCCCTCGCTCGTATGACCGGAACACCCAAGACGTAGCAGGGCAGAGAATTAGATCTGGCGATAGGCCTGATCATCATCCAAGCCAGACTATCAGCCCCTCTGCACACCAGCGTCATGATCCTTCCACGAATACCAGACGCGTCATTACTAGTGTACATTCATGGGTAATCCATATATCGTATCCTCTTTTCTTTTTTTTATTAACATACCATAGAAGAAAACTGTTCTTATGCTTTTGCCTCCCATTTTTCAGAATATGAGCCCCGGCGAGCGCACATTTTATACTTTATTTAGTGGGCCTGCAGAACAAGCACCGCTAGAGGAAGAGGAAGAGATATATCTCTGGCGCAAAGATTTTGATTTCTTTGCAGATGCAAACTCAGTAATGCATCATGCAGGGAACATCGACGACGCGAAAGCAGAAAATCCTGATGATTTTATGACTTTGGTGGCTAATTGTTTAGGCCTTGGACGAGGTTATCAGCTTGTTACTGAACCAGCACATGAAATTATTGGAAAAGAACGAAAAAATCGTAAACGATGTCGTGTTCCAACTTCGTCGAGGACCCTCTCGACCACCACCCCGGATAATATTCCCTTTGGCATTCAAAAGAACCCACAAGAACCGCATGTGTCAGATTACGCTGGTCGTGCACACATTCTTCACCCGGTACTGGACTCATCCAAAAGGTCACTCGACATTCCTAGCTCGACCTCCACACTAGCCCAAAAAATGGTCAAGCATCCCTCATCAAGGTGGTTCAACGACTGTCGGCCGCAGCTTCGATTGGATGTGCCTGTATGTCGGAAGATGTTAATATGGGCCCGTATGATGCTGGTGAACCACGAAGACCGAAGTATGCTACAAAAATCTAATATCTATCGCGGTGTGCTAGCTTCACTTTATTGTTTTCAAGCTGACCCATCATTGGTAGCTGCCTTCTTGACATATTGGAATGTTGATGGACATACATTGGTTACCAGTCAAGGGGAGATGGGGTATCCACTACATACCATCTCTGATGCGATGGGGATCCCTATCTCAGGTCGTCTTTATGAAGAATTCATTCCTCCTTGCTCTGACGTCCATGGTCACTTGGAGACTCTTTATGCTATTTATGCTAACTTATGCCCATCAGAGCTGCAGCCAGGCCCAGGATTAGTGAGTCTTACCGCTTGGTTAGACCACTTTTTTGATGATAAAGCTGATTCTTTTGGCAGTTCTTTATTGGATGGCTTTGCTGACCCCAAAGATCCGTTACTTCAGAAGCTTCGTTTCCATGTCGCGGTTCAAGGTGACCGTCTTGCAGCCATTCTTGGTGCCGAGACATTATCTTACCGATCTATATATCCTTCAACGGTTTACCGTGCTGCATTTATAGCAGCTTGGCTATGCACTTATTGCATTCCTGTCGAAGCTGGCCAATACATTCGTCCTGAGGTATTTCATATGGTCGTTCAGATATCAGAAGGCGTTCGCAGAGCAATTGGTGTCACAAGCTTGGCTTTTCTATATAATTGTTTGGATAATATTCATGATAATATAATTAGTGGGACACGGTCCGCGAACGAGTGTTCCCTTTTTCTCCCGGGTCATTTCATCATGGGCTGGTTCGCCTCTTTTTGGAAGCAAGCTCGGAAATCAACGACCTTACATTGTCCAGTTAAATTTCCTCCTTTTGTCATAGATTTGACGAAGTTGGAACAACCCATGCCTATAACAGAGGCACATCATATATTTTGGGATTTTGATGGTGATGGTCGGGGACTGCGCTCGCTAGATTTTTTGGGCCGATCCTCGCTGCGATTCCCAGGAGGTCACCGACCGGTATTTATTCGAGATGGTCGTACGAAGAATGAGAAACAACCATTTGCCATATCAGTTTCTGCAATGGAGCTACTTATGAGCAGCCTCTTTGGTGGTATTACTCATAGGCGTGGCGAACGTTCTGACAACCTGGTGTATTGTCCGCATCGCTTCGCACACATGTTTAACTATGATCAACTCATCCCATATTTTGATTATCGTGCTGCTGATAATGTAACTGATAGTTTGAACTTTCGAAGTTACTCTCCCTCGAGCCGAAAGGAAACACTTCAAATTTGTGTTCGGCGGCATCTTTCTTATTATGATCAACCTGAGGGACATGCTCTCGTGGTGCAACCTTCTAATCTTGGAACTAGACGTTCATACAATTATATTATCTGGTGTAACAATGCTTTTCGGTTTCTTCGAGATCCTTCATTCTTTTGTGATAGGATTTTTATGTCAGCTGTAATCGAAACAACAGTCGCTGCCCCTGCAGGTAATGCTGCACATTTTTTTTCTGCGTACCTTACTGTTACATGATTCATATATACTTTTTTTCATTTTTTTTAACAGAGGGTGACATTGATCAACCTGCTAAAGAAACAGCAGTCATCAAATATTCTCTTCTCCCTGGTGATAGTGAACATGACCGGGAAGATACGACCCCCACAACTGTGTCCAGACTTGGTCAAGGAAAAAACATTGGCATAATACAAGCTCGTTTGCAAGACAAGGCATCTGCTCTAACCTCTTCATCCGAATTACCTTTGCTAGTAGACTCAGGCCAATCTACGCACACTAGCAAAGGGTCACGTGCAAACACTGATCTACTTGATGATACATTATCAGATGGCGGCTTGGCATGTCCTCCGGATGATCCAGATTTCCTGAATGACTTCGTCTTCACTGGAGCGCTGGAGCCCTTTACAGACTTATTCACAGACCTCCCAAATGAGGTCATGGAGATGCAGGCCTCGCATACTCAGGTTCCAACATCAGGCAACTTAGAACAGACTGATATGGTGCATGTTTCGCAACCGGTTAGTTCGACTGGACTAATGTCAAGCCTCGACCAGGATGTACCCTCGACGCAACCTGGCTCGAACCAAGCTAGTGTGCATAAGGTCAATACTCCCAAGCGGAAAGCATATGACACCGACAACCTTGCCGCTTCTGATCCTAAAAGCAAGAAAACTAGCAAAGGTAATATACTGCTTTCAGTAACATTATGACACCAGTGTGCACATGTTCATGCTTTCTTCTCTGTTTTTCTTTTATATATATATATATTCCTTGCAGACAAACACAGAGATCTTGAATTGGTCGTAGAGTCTGAACAATTATGGAATGAGGTTGAACAAGCCATCAGCTTATTTCGAGCACAAGCAAGTGCCACTGATGTCATTGGAGAGAAGCCAAATTATAGCGAATTTGATGCTCGGCAGCCTGTGCATATATTTGAGCCTACAGATGTTCCGGCACCACGCTTTATGCAATATGCTCATGGGGATCTTGATCGCTTCTGAAAGGGAAATGTGCCCTTGGGCCATTTCTAAGTATTTTGGTGATTGATTGCCAACACAAGTGCTTAAATGAGAATCGATGCCCATGAATGGACAAAGTGCAAATCAAGAGCAAAGGTATGTTTCTAAGTCTTAGTACATTGGTTTTGTGTACTAATATACTTGTCTAAGTATCAAAAACAGAAAGAAGAAGAAAAGAGAAGAGTTGGCTGTGTACAGCCAAGAGGCTGTTTCGGTCTTGGGCACCGGACTGTCCGGTGGTGCACCGGACAGTGTCCGGTGCGCCAGGGTGACACGGGCGAACTGGCTGCTCTCGGGAATTTACCGACGACGTACGGCTATAATTCACCGGACTGTCCGGTGTGCACCGGACTGTCCGGTGAGCCAACGGTCGGCCGGGCCAACGGTCGGCCGCGCGATCTGCGCGGGACACGTGGCCGAGCCAACGGTCGGAAGGGGGCACCGGACTGTCCGGTGTGCACCGGACATGTCCGGTGCGCCAACGGCTCCCTTATCTGCAACGGTCGGCTTCGCCATTTAAGGAAGGAAATCGGGCACCGGACAGTGTCCGGTGTGCACCGGACTGTCCGGTGCGCCCGACGATAGAAGGCAAGGATGGCCTTCCAGATTTGTTCTCAACGGCTCCTAGCTGCCTTGGGGCTATAAAAGGGACCCCTAGGCGCATGGAGGAGAAAACCAAGCAACCTTAGAGCATTCTTGATCATCCACACTCAGTCTTTGCGCATTCGTTTGTCATTCTCAGTGATTCGAGCTCCGTTCTAGTGAGAACTTTGAGATAGTCTTTTGAGCTCGATTCTTGGCCGTGTGTGTGCGCATTTTGCTGTGGATTTGTGTGTGTTGCTTCCCTTCCTTACTCCGTGATTCCTTGTGAACATCAAAAGTGTAAGGGCGAGAGGCTCCAAGTTGTGGAGATTCCTCGCAAACGGGATAAGAAAAGAAAAGCATAACACTGTGGTATTCAAGTTGATCATTGGATCACTTGAGAGGAGTTGAGTGCAACTCTCGTCCGTTGGGACGCTTCAACGTGGAGTAGGCAAGTTTTGTACTTGGCCGAACCACGGGATAAATCACTGTGTCTTCTCTGTGTTGAATTCTTTGTGATTATCGTATTGTGCAAGACCTTCTCTCTAGCCACTTGGCGATTATTGTGCTAACACTTAACAAGTTTTTGTGGCTATAAGTTTAAGTTTCACAGGATCACCTATTCACCCCCCCTCTAGGTGCTCTCAATTGGTATCGGAGCCGTTCTCTTCAAGAAAGGGACTAACCGCCCGAAGAGATGGATCCTAAGGGCAAGGGGATGGTGATCAACGACAAGGAGAAGGAGACCTTCATCAACGAACTCAATGATGACAAGCCCACCGACTCAGGCTCGGGCCACAAAAGAAAAGACGGGAGGAAGAAGAAGACAAGGCGCATCAAGGAAATTGTCTACTACGACAGCGACGAATCTTCCTCCTCCCAAAAGGACGATGACATCCACGATAGACGAAAGACGGTTAACTCAAACTTTTCTTTCGATTATTCACGCATCCCGCATAGTTCAAATGCTCAATTGCTCCCCATTCCACTTGGCAAGCCCCCTCACTTTGATGGAGAGGACTACGGATTTTGGAGCCACAAAATGCGTACTCACTTGTTCTCTCTCCATCCTAGCATATGGGAGATTGTAGAAAGTGGAATGCACTTTGATAGTACGGATAGTCCCATGTTTATTAATGAACAGATTCATAAAAATGCACAAGCTACTACTGTGTTGCTAGCCTCTTTGTGCAGGGACGAGTACCATAAGGTGAGCGGCTTGGACAATGCCAAGCAGATCTGGGACACCCTCAAGATCTCTCATGAGGGGAATGATGTCACCTTGCTCACCAAGATGGAGTTGGTGGAGGGCGAGCTTGGACGGTTCGCAATGATAAGGGGCGAGGAGCCAACTCAAACATACAACCGGCTCAAGACCCTTATCAACAAAATAAGGAGCTACGGGAGCACACGATGGACGGACCACGACGTCGTCCGCCTAATGCTAAGATCATTTACCGTTCTTGATCCTCATTTGGTGAACAATATTCGTGAAAATCCCAGGTACACCAAGATGTCGCCCGAAGAAGTTCTTGGGAAATTTGTCAGCGGGCGAATGATGATCAAGGAGGCGAGGTACGTGGACGACGCCTTGAATGGTCCGATCAACGAGCCGCAACCCCTTGCTCTCAAAGCAACACGAAGCAAGGAGGCGCTACCTAGCAAGGTGGCACAGTTTGAGGCGGCCGGACTTAATGATGAAGAGATGGCTCTCATCATCAAAAGATTCAAGACGGTGCTTAAAGGTCGCAAGGGACAGCCAAGCAAGACCAAAGCCAAGGGGAAGCGCTCATGCTTCAAATGCGGTAAGCTTGGTCATTTTATTGCTAACTGTCCCGACAATGATAGTGATCAGGATCAAGGGAACAAGAGGGAGAGAAAGAAGAACTATAAGAAGGCAAAGGGCGAGGCTCATCTTGGCAAGGAGTGGGATTCAGACTGCTCTTCGTCCGACTCCGACAATGAAGGACTCGCCGCCACTGCCTTCAACAAGTCATCCCTCTTCCCCAACGAGCGACACACTTGCCTCATGGCAAGGGAGAAGAAAGTAAGCACTCATAATACTAGTACTTATGCTTCTTCAAGTGAGGATGAGTCTAGTGATGATGATGAGATAGATTACTCATGCTTATTCAAGGGATTAGATAGAAAGGTAGACAAAATTAATGAATTAATTGATGCCTTGAATGATAGGAATATACTTTTAGAAAAGCAAGAAGATTTGTTGTATGAAGAACATGATAAATTTGTAGAAGCTCAGAAATCTCTTGCTCTAGAAATTAAGAGAAATGAAATGCTCTCTAGTGAACTATCTTCTTGTCATGAAACTATTGCTAAGTTAAAGAGTTTTAATGATGATTTAAATGCTAGACTAGAAGTAGCTAGTAAATCTAATTCTTGTGTAGACATTGTTGAAACGTGTAATAGGTGTAAAGATTTTGACATTGATGCTTGTAGTGAACACCTAGTTTCAATTTCCAAACTTAATGATGAATTGGCTAGTCTTAATGCTCAACTTAAGACTAGCAAGAGTAATTTTGATAAGCTAAAATTTGCAAGGGATGCCTACACAATTGGTAGACATCCCTCAATTAAGGATGGACTTGGCTACAAGAGGGAAGCCAAGGACTTGACAAGCCATAAGGCTCCTATCTCCGCCAAGGAGAAAGGGAAGGCTCCTATGGCTAGTAGTGCTAAAAAGAACCATGCTTTTATGTACCATGATAGGAGACAAACTAGAAATGCTTATAGGAGTTATAATGCTTATGATGATTTTGATTCTCATGCCATGTTTGCTTCTAGTTCTTCCTATATACATGGTAGAAATATGAGAAGTGCTATTCATCATGTGCCTAGAAAGAATATTATTCATGCTCCTAGGAAAGTAATGAATGAACCTTCTACAATATATCATGCTTTGAATGCTTCCTTTGCAATTTGTAGAAAGGATAGAAAGGTGATTGCTAGGAAATTAGGGGCAAAATGCAAGGGTGATAAAACTTGCATTTGGGTCCCTAAGACAATTGTGACTAACCTTGTAGGACCCAACAAGAGTTGGGTACCTAAGTCCCAAGCCTAAATTTGCCTTGCAGGTTTATGCATCCGGGGGTTCAAGCTGGATTATTGACAGCGGATGCACAAACCATATGACGGGGGAGAAGAAGATGTTCACCTCCTACGTCAAGAATAAGGATTCCCAAGATTCAATTATATTCGGTGATGGGAATCAAGGCAAGGTAAAAGGGTTAGGTAAAATTGCAATTTCTAATGAGCACTCCATCTCTAATGTGTTTTTAGTTGAGTCTCTTGGGTACAATTTGCTATCTGTTAGTCAATTATGCAATATGGGATATAACTGTTTGTTTACAAATGTAGATGTGTCTGTCTTTAGAAGATGTGATGGTTCACTAGCTTTTAAGGGTATTCTAGACGGCAAACTTTATTTAGTTGATTTTGCAAAAGAGGAGGCCGGTCTAGATGCATGCTTAATAGCTAAGACTAGCATGGGCTGGCTGTGGCATCGCCGCTTAGCACATGTAGGGATGAAGAACCTTCACAAGCTTCTAAAGGGAGAACATGTGGTAGGTTTGTCTAACGTGCAATTCGAAAAAGATAGACCTTGTGCAGCTTGTCAAACAGGTAAACAAGTGGGAGGAGCGCATCACAACAAGAATGTGATGACCACTTCAAGACCTCTGGAGCTGCTGCACATGGACCTCTTCGGACCCGTCGCCTATCTAAGCATAGGAGGAAGTAAGTATGGTTTAGTTATTATTGATGACTTTTCCCGCTTCACTTGGGTGTTCTTTTTGCAGGATAAGTCTGAAACCCAAGGGACCCTCAAGCGCTTTCTCAGGAGAGCTCAAAATGAGTTTGAGCTCAAGGTGAAGAAGATAAGGAGCGACAACGGGTCCGAGTTCAAGAACCTTCAAGTGGAGGAGTTCCTTGAGGAGGAAGGGATCAAGCATGAGTTCTCCGCTCCCTACACACCTCAGCAAAATGGTGTGGTAGAGAGGAAGAACAGGACGCTCATAGATATGGCGAGGACTATGCTTGGAGAATTCAAGACCCCCGAGTGTTTTTGGTCGGAAGCCGTGAACACGGCTTGCCATGCCATCAACAGGGTCTACCTTCATCGTCTCCTCAAGAAGACTTCGTATGAGCTACTAACCGGTAACAAACCCAATGTATCTTACTTTCGTGTATTTGGAAGCAAATGCTACATTCTAGTGAAGAAAGGTAGAAATTCTAAATTTGCTCCCAAAGCTGTAGAAGGGTTTTTGTTAGGTTATGACTCAAATACAAAGGCGTATAGAGTCTTCAACAAATCATCGGGTTTGGTTGAAGTCTCTAGCGACGTTGTATTTGATGAGACTAATGGCTCTCCAAGAGAGCAAGTTGTTGATTGTGATGATGTAGATGAAGAAGATGTTCCGACGGCCGCTATACGAACCATGGCGATTGGAGAAGTGCGGCCACAGGAACAAGATGAACGAGATCAACCTTCTTCCTCAACAACGGTGCATCCCCCAACTCAAGACGATGAACAGGTTCATCAAAAGGAGGCGTGTGATCAAGGGGGAGCACAAGATGATCACGTAATGGAGGAAGAAGCGCAACCGGCACCTCCAACCCAAGTTCGAGCGGTGATTCAAAGGGATCATCCCGTCGACCAAATTTTGGGTGACATTAGCAAGGGAGTAACTACTCGATCTCGATTAGTTAATTTTTGTGAGCATTACTCCTTTGTCTCTTCTATTGAGCCTTTCAGGGTAGAGGAGGCCTTGCTAGATCCGGATTGGGTATTGGCCATGCAGGAGGAACTCAACAACTTCAAGCGCAATGAAGTTTGGGCACTGGTGCCTCGTCCCAAGCAAAATGTTGTGGGAACCAAGTGGGTGTTCCGCAACAAACAGGACGAGCACGGGGTGGTGACGAGGAACAAGGTTCGACTTGTGGCAAAAGGTTATCCCAAGTCGCAGGTTTGGACTTTGAGGAGACATTTGCTCCTGTGGCTAGGCTAGAATCAATTCGTATCTTGCTAGCATATGCCGCTCACCATTCTTTCAGGTTGTTCCAAATGGATGTGAAGAGCGCTTTCCTCAACGGGCCAATCAAGGAAGAGGTGTACGTAGAGCAACCCCCTGGCTTCGAGGATGAACGGTACCCCGACCACGTGTGTAAGCTCTCTAAGGCGCTCTATGGACTTAAGCAAGCCCCAAGAGCATGGTATGAATGCCTTAGAGACTTTCTAATTATTAATGCCTTCAAGGTTGGGAAAGCCGATCCAACTCTGTTTACTAAGACATGTGATGGTGATTTGTTTGTGTGCCAAATTTATGTCGATGACATAATATTTGGTTCTACTAACCAAAAGTCTTGTGAAGAGTTTAGCAGGGTGATGACGCAGAAATTCGAGATGTCGATGATGGGCGAGTTGAACTACTTCCTTGGGTTCCAAGTGAAGCAACTCAAGGACGGCATCTTCATCTCCCAAACGAAGTACACGCAAGATCTGCTAAAGCGGTTTGGGATGAAGGACGCCAAGCCCGCAAAGACTCCGATGGGAACCGACGGACACACCGACCTCAACAAAGGAGGTAAGTCCGTTGATCAAAAAGCATACCGGTCAATGATAGGGTCTTTACTTTATTTATGTGCTAGTAGACCGGATATCATGCTTAGCGTATGCATGTGTGCTAGATTTCAATCCGATCCTAAGGAGTGTCACTTAGTGGCGGTGAAGCGAATTCTTAGATATTTGGTTGCTACGCCTTGCTTCGGGCTCTGGTATCCAAAGGGGTCTACCTTTGACTTGGTTGGATACTCAGACTCCGACTATGCTGGATGTAAGGTCGATAGGAAGAGTACATCGGGGACGTGTCAATTCTTAGGAAGGTCCCTGGTGTCATGGAACTCTAAGAAACAAACCTCCGTTGCCCTATCCACCGCTGAGGCCGAGTACGTTGCCGCAGGACAGTGTTGCGCGCAACTGCTTTGGATGAGGCAAACCCTCAGGGACTTTGGCTACAATCTGAGCAAAGTCCCACTCCTATGTGATAATGAGAGTGCTATCCGCATGGCGGAAAATCCTGTTGAGCACAGCCGCACAAAGCACATTGACATTCGACATCACTTTTTGAGAGACCACCAGCAAAAGGGAGATATCGAAGTGTTTCATGTTAGCACCGAGAACCAGCTAGCCGATATCTTTACCAAGCCTCTAGATGAGAAGACCTTTTGCAGGTTGCGTAGTGAGCTGAATGTCTTAGATTCGTGGAACTTGGATTGAATTGTAGCATACATGTGTTTATGCCTTATGATCATGTTCCTTTCTGCATTTTGTTGCTAATTGTGGTGCTCAAGTTGTACAAACACTCCCTGGACCTCACAAGTCCGTTGCAAAGTGATGCACATGTTTAGGGGGAGATGTGTTACAACTTGACCCTTTGAGACTAACCATGTGTTCGAGTTTGATAATTTAGTCTCGAAGGAGGATTGAAAGGGAAAAGGTGGACTTGGACCATGAAAGACTTCCACTGCACTCCGATGAGAGGGTAACTTATTCCAAGTTCATCTCATGAACTCTCATTGCCTATTTGCTCTTAATTGAAGATTTTGGTGAGGCAATGGGGTTAAAGGGCCAAGATTGATCCCGTTTTGGTGCTTGATGCCAAAGGGGGAGAAAATAAAGGCCAAAGCAATAAATGGATCAGCTACCACTTGAGAAACTTTGAAAACAGTAGGATAGAGCTTTTGGTTTGTCAAAACTCTTGCATTGTCTCTTTTGTCAAAAGTTGGCCTCTTGTGGGGAGAAGTGTTGAGTATGGGAAATAGGGGGAGTTTTTGAAATCTTTGATCAATCTCTTTTGGAATGACTCTCTGTATGCTTCAACATGTGTGTTTGACTTAGAGATAGAGATTTGAGTTTTATTTGCAAAAACAAACCAAGTGGTGGCAAAGGATGATCCATATATGCCAAAATTGAATCAAAATAAATTTGAGTTCTATTTGAAGTGATATTGCACTTGTTCTAGTTGCTTTATGTTGTGTTGGCATTAATCACCAAAAAGGGGGAGATTGAAAGGGAAATGTGCCCTTGGGCCATTTCTAAGTATTTTGGTGATTGAGTGCCAACACAAGTGCTTAAATGAGAATCGATGCCCATGAATGGACAAAGTGCAAATCAAGAGCAAAGGTATGTTTCTAAGTCTTAGTACATTGGTTTTGTGTACTAATATACTTGTCTAAGTATCAGAAACAGAAAGAAGAAGAAAAGAGAAGAGTTGGCTGTGTACAGCCAAGAGGCTGTTTCGGTCTTGGGCACCGGACTGTCCGGTGGTGCACCAGACAGTGTCCGGTGCGCCAGGGTGACACGGGCGAACTGGCTGCTCTCGGGAATTTACCGACGACGTACGGCTATAATTCACCGGACTGTCCGGTGTGCACCGGACTGTCCGGTGAGCCAACGGTCGGCCGGGCCAACGGTCGGCCGCGCGATCTGCGTGGGACACGTGGCCGAGCCAACGGTCGGAAGGGGGCACCGGACTGTCCGGTGTGCACCGGACATGTCCGGTGCGCCAACGGCTCCCGCATCTGCAACGGTCGGCTTCGCCATTTAAGGAAGGAAATCGGGCACCGGACAGTGTCCGGTGTGCACCGGACTGTCCTGTGCGCCCGACGACAGAAGGCAAGGATGGCCTTCCAGATTTGTTCTCAACGGCTCCTAGCTGCCTTGGGGCTATAAAAGGGACCCCTAGGCGCATGGAGGAGAAAACCAAGCAACCTTAGAGCATTCTTGATCATCCACACTCAGTCTTTGCGCATTCGTTTGTCATTCTCAGTGATTCGAGCTCCGTTCTAGTGAGAACTTTGAGATAGTCTTTTGAGCTCGATTCTTGGCCGTGTGTGTGCACATTTTGCTGTGGATTTGTGTGTGTTGCTTCCCTTCCTTACTCCGTGATTCCTTGTGAACATCAAAAGTGTAAGGGCGAGAGGCTCCAAGTTGTGGAGATTCCTCGCAAACGGGATAAGAAAAGAAAAGCATAACACTGTGGTATTCAAGTTGATCATTGGATCACTTGAGAGGAGTTGAGTGCAACTCTCGTCCGTTGGGACGCCACAACGTGGAGTAGGCAAGTTTTGTACTTGGCCGAACCACGGGATAAATCACTGTGTCTTCTCTGTGTTGAATTCTTTGTGATTATCGTATTGTGCAAGACCTTCTCTCTAGCCACTTGGCGATTATTGTGCTAACACTTAACAAGTTTTTGTGGCTATAAGTTTAAGTTTCACAGGATCACCTATTCACCCCCCCTCTAGGTGTTCTCAGCTTCCAACTTCGTATACGCGAACGCCCCTTCAACAAAGACATTGTGATCTCGGAGATAGCCGATACTATGAAATGGTGGAAGGAGTGGTTTAACCCAGCTCCGCCAAAAATACAAAGATTAATAGATGGGTTCAATGCTCTACATGAGACTCTCTCTGAAAATCCAGAGCACTCCACTACCAGCATCATTGACAAGAGGAAGCAAGTACGTCAAAAGATTGATGACATAAAAGCTTCTCAAGCCTCTGTTGCTACTGCTTGTTCTTCCATGATTAGTATTACCAAAAGCCTTGAGGCGCAAATTAATTTGCATGAACTAAGGCGGCAACAACATGTATCTCGTGCTGAGGAATTACAAGCCCAAATAAAGAAACTGTCTTCCCAGCTCAAAGAGACTGAGGATGGTTTGCTTTTAGAGACACTTATAAAAGAAGAAACTGCAACTCTTTTGACCCGGCACAATGAGCGACTGGCAAAAATCGTGTCTTTCCAATCAGAATTGGAGGCCTCCTCTGTTAAAAGTCAGAGCCAACTTCAGGATGCAGAAAAAACTATTGCCGGCTTCACTGATCAGGACGAGGAAGGACTTACCAACTATGTCCACTCCCTTCTTGACTTTTTTGCGTCCTGCACCTTCAGACCATATGCATGAATATATTTAGTCTCTCTCTCTCTCATTGTTTAAATAATGTACTGGCCATCAGCCATAGTTTAGTATTCAATACTAGTTAATCAATAAATAGGAGTACTCTGGTACCTTATCTATTGTATTTTCTTCCCTAGAATTCTATATGTGATGTATTTACAATTCCCAGGAGTAGTAATAATAATCAAACGGTTCATTTCTGTAGTGTTCCCATGATTCACATGATACGTTGCATGTGGCTAATGTGTTTGATCAGCCAAAGTAAAGCACAGACTGCCGCTATGTAAAACCATGCCACAACTCTGCACTTTTCCAATTTGTTGGCGTAAGACCATGCCACAACTTCGTTAAATAATTATAGAATAATTAGAGATCGTACAAGGTGTAGCGTATATCCATGCTATCAACTTTGAGTAGGTCTATATAACTCAATTTCATTGAGGCTAAATATATCAGCATTAACCAACGAAATTTGTTATCACCGACGGACGCGACCACCATGGTGCCGGCCATCTGTTTTGTCATGCTAGAACATACGGTTTCATTGCGACTAAGAAATTTAGTGCCAGCCAATGAACCTAGTTCCTAGTCAGGATAAATGCGACCATATAGCAGCCATGGTGCCAACCATATATCTTGACTTTGTCCACAGATCCACAGTCACCACACTGGTCTGCTTCACTGCTTCTTAAATAATAACTTGTATGTGCCTGTGTCCGAAATACCATGAACATGCAAATAATCGTTCATTTGAGTAAAAATCTTACCACAAAGGGGTAAATATCTCTAGTAAGACACATTTGTCAAGTAGACAACAAGAACGTCACTTCTAGACTGAGGACTTTATGCGATAATTTTAAAGAATGAAAGGAACAAAGTTTTTTTTAAAAAAAATTGTTGGCTTTCCTTTAGGTCACCAAGTTATATGATAGCCAGCAACGGTGCCACTAAAGGGTATGTTTAGCATCACTTCTCGAATCTTCAACACGATTTTCACTTGTACTTCAGCTTCCTCGTATTGTCTGCGTATCAAAGGTTAGCACTTCCTCATGACCTCTTGAAGCTAGGCGGACCATCATCAGACCTCCCTTCAGTCATGTGTCCCATGCCATTCACGTCTTTTCAATGGGGAATGTGGGATATGGCTAATATTTTGGGGGTAAGGTTTGGGAATATGGCCGAGGCAATTGTTTTGCCATCACTTTTGCCGAGGATGGTGGATAGCTACCCTCCGCCTTCAAACTGCTTTACTTGAATTTGCACAACACATGATTGATTTTTTTTCAGAGAGACCGCTTCTTTGGCGCCCATTTTTTTAGTGTTGTTTGCAGGTCACTTTTTGTGAATTTGAAGGGTAGCATCCACCTTTGATGACTAAAATCCTCGCTGGCTACATTTTTTTATTGGCCCTTGTTGATACCTCGTTGGGTGGCATGTGGCTTCACACAAAACTAGACTTTTGTCAAGCTTGGTAGCCCTTTCATGCTCTTTTCTCTATAGTTTCCCTTGAGGCCTAGCATTCCCCTAGTTGGATGAATGTAGATGGCATGATAAACTCACCACTTCCAGAGTCAATCTGAATCTGAGTCTGGCTAGTTCCTTTTGTCACTTATTGGTGCAGACCAAGTACTTATGTTGAGGTCACTTCAGAGCAAAGTTTAATTGGTTGGGACATTCCCTGTCCAGGGTCACATCCTATAATGACAACCAGTTGCTGGCATACCTGATGAAAGTTGGAGGAAAGCCTTTGATGTAGGACTATGAGTCCATAAAAAAACTTTTTTTAAATAATAATAATAAAAATAAAATAAAAATAAAAAAGGATAGAAAATTACATCGATACTTGGTTATGCAAAGTATTTCTTGAGGTATCTCCCATTAACCGGAGGCATGGGACGACAACCTTGATGATCCACCAGTTGATATGCACCACCATCATAAACTTGTTCAATAACAAATGGTCCTTCCCATTTTGGCTCAAACTTTCCTTTCTTCTTATGGGTAATGATAATTGGACGTCGAAGAACAAGCACAAGTTCACCTTTTCTGAATACTCTGTGTTTAACAAGCTTATCATAAGCTCTTACCATGTTTTGGCGATATAGCTCAAGATTTTGAACAGCTTGAAGGCGTCCTTCTTCTAGGGCATCAAGCTCTTGGAATCTGAGTTTGATTTGTTCATCATTACTAATCCCTTCATGAATGGCAATTCGTAGTGAGGGTAGTTGCACTTCAAGGGGTAGGACTGCTTCACTCCCATAAACAAGAGAGTATGGGGTGGCTTGTGTTGGTGTACGCACAGAGACTCGATATGCCCATAAAGCTTCAAATAGACGATCATGCCAATCTCTTCGATTCTTGGTGACTGTCTTCTTTAGTATTTTTCCAAGTGTTTTGTTAAATGCTTCTGCTAGACCATTTGCTTGAGGATAATAACCTGTGGTATAGTTCCACGTTATATTATACTTGGCAATGAATCTTTGTATCTTGTTTGATTTGAAAGCCTTTCCATTATCAGAAGTGATGTGTCGTGGCACTCCGAAGCGATATATAATATGCCGCTCTAGAAAGTTAATGACATTATCCGACTTGACTTCTCTCAATGGTATAGCTTCAGCCCACTTAGAGAAGTAATCGGTTGCAGCTAGAATGAAATGGTGCCCCCTGGCAGATGGAGGCTCGATGGCACCGATAACATCAATTCCCCAAGCGTCAAATGGCCATGAAGGAACTGTAGGATGAAGAGGTACTGGCAGTAGATGTTTAAAATTATCATGCACTTGACAACTATGACAAGACTTGGCGATCTTGAGACAGTCTGCCATAATTCCAGGCCAAAAGTAACCTATCAGCCTGATGCTGTGATACATTTTAGCTCCACTTTGGTGTCCACCACACACACCCTTATGCATTTCTTGTAATATCTGATTGGCTTCTTCCCTTGACACACTCACACACATCGTGAAAGAATTTCTTGACCAAAAGACCGTCGGTACAATACCCCAGCCTTGTAGGTATAAATAGGCAGACATTGTTGTAAACGACGCCTTTCCACAAGATCTTTTGGGAGAATGCCATGATTAAAATAATCCAAGAATGGTTTATGCCAATCACTTTCATCAACAACCATAACGAGAATATGGTTGACTTCATATTCTTGTGGGACTAATTCTAAGACGGCTGGTAGAAGCCACCTTTCTTCAATTTTTATTTGAGCGGGCTTTTGGGACTAATTCATATTATCGGCTGAAGAATTTTTACCTCGCGTAATGTGAGAGATATGAATATTATCAATTTTTTCCATGAGCCCTCGTGTTGCTTTGTAATAAGGCACCAACCCAGGCTTACGTACCTCATAAATATTACTAACTTGTCGAACAACAAGCTGTGAGTCACCATATGCTAGCAAATTTCGAATGTCCATAGAAAGTGCAAGCAAGAGACCACATATGAGGGCTTCATACTCTGCTTCATTATTCGAGCATTCCTCCTTCATCAGAGAGAAGGAATGATAAATTGTTTCACCTTGTGGTGTCTTGAATACTATCCCTGCACCAGCCCTTCTCCTTTGAGAACCATCAGGACCAGTCTCTATACGAGACGCTCCATAAAAAAAAGCTCCCATGGTGACTCTATGTCGATGGTAAAAACATCCTCGTCGGGCAAGTCTATCACCAACGGCGAATCATCTGGCACGGGATGAGCAGCAAGAAAATCAGCTAAGGCTTGACCTTTAATTGCTTTTTGCGGCACATAAGTAATGTCAAATTCCATCATGATTACTGCCCATTTACCAAGGCGTCCCATGAGGACCGATTGATTTAGCACATACCTTACAGGGTCTGCTCTTGCCACGAGCTGTATTGGATGTGCCAACATATAGTGTCGCAACTTCTTTAAGGAAAAGACTAGGGCCAAGCACAACTTCTCTATTGGAGAGTAATTGTTCTCAGCTGCCACCAAGGTACGACTCAAGTAGTAACAAGCCACCTCCTTCCCTTCATCGTTATGTTGTGCGAGAAGCGCGCCGATTGAGGCTGGCTGTGTGGCAATATATAAAATAAGTGGGCGACCTTTTACAGGTGCAGCCAATACTGGAGGATTAAGTAAGTACCTCTTTAGACTATCAAGCGCATTTTGGCATTGCTCATCCCAATGGAATGGCACACCTTTCCTCATTAATCTCGTGAATGGTTGAGTACGCCCAGAGAGATTAGATATAAAGCGTCGTATGTACGCCAAATGACCCTGCAAAGATTTGAGGCCACTTAAATTTTTAGGAGGAGGCATTTTCTGTATTGCCTTAATTTTCTTTGGCTCTATTTCAATACCTCGATGATGGACGACGAAACCTAAAAACACACCTGATTTAACAGCAAAGGCGCATTTTAAAGGGTTCATCTTTAACTGATGCTTTCGGAGTCTGTCGAAGACAACACGAAGATCATCCTGATGTCTTTGACATTTTTTTGTCTTCACCACTATGTCATCAATGTAGCATTCTATAGAGTGATGGATAAGATTATCAAGCACAACAGTCATTGCTCGTTGATATGTGGCACCCGCATTCTTCAAGCCAAACGGCATGACTGTGTAATAAAAATTCCCTTTAGGGGTGCGGAATGCAGTATCTATTGCATCATCCTCATTCATTTTGATTTGATTATAGCCAGACGACCCATCCATGAAGGATAGAACAACATATCCTGTTGTAGCATCAACCACCATCTCAGTGATGGGAATAGGAAAGTCATCTTTGGGGCAAGCACGATTCAAGTCACGAAAATCAACACATACTCGTACTTGTCCATTTTTCTTTATTACGGGGACAATGTTTGCAAGCCATCGTGGGTATTGCACTTCTTTGATAAACCCGGCAGTGATCAACTTTTCTACTTCTGCAATGATATTGTCCTGCAGCTCAGGACGAAAGCGACGTGGTTGTTGCTTCACTGGTCGAAACTTAGGATCAATAGAAAGCTTGTGTGTGGCAACTCGAGGGTCAAGCCCGGGCATTTCTTTATATGACCAAGCAAAACAATCATGAAATTCCATAAGAAATTCTCGGTAACTTTCTCGCTCCTCAGGTGTAAGGCTTGCGCTTACAAACGTGGGACGTGGATCATCCTCAGCCCCTAAGTTGATCTCAACTAATTCATCAATAGTGAGTTGAACCCCATCTTCTAATTGTTGAGGGGCAGGGGCAGCATGACGACTTCTCCCTGTTCTCCTATAGTGAGAACTTCTTCAACTCGTGATAAGACATACTGCTCATTTCCCATTCCTTGACAAGCATTTGCTATTGTGTGAATTGATCGGGACCAGTATGGCATTTTATAAGCCTTATCTTATTCTTCATAAGAGGAAGCACCCTCGAAGGTCATATGACATGTCATTCGTCGTGGGTCATTGACTTCATCATCTTCATTTTCACTTGAGTCATCATGACTATAACCCAGGCCATACTTTGATTGAGTTATGTTTCTCCCCTTTTATTCCTTTTTCTAATTAATCTTTCTGCCTCATCCCACCATTCTTCACAAATGGCAGGCGGTGATGGAAGCCTAAAATTGCGTTGAAGTTTAATCCCAGATTTTTCTAACAAATGAACCAACCTTGGATCGGCTCTAATAGTACTTAGTGCCTTGTCAGCATGACTGTTAAATGTAGGTAACCTAATGATAGAATCATAAGGTAATACCTGTGGAGCTTTATAGAAAATGGTGGGATAAGCATAACTCTTTGGTTCTTGAATAACCCATACTTCTAGCGGCGTCGCTATAGATGTATACATGGATGGAGGTTGTTTGATCTTAGCCTCTACTGATTTCTCAAATTCTTCCACTCTCCTTCAAACACTTCCTTTAGGCAGGGTTGTGCTTTTTTGTTCTAAATTCTTTGATTGTAATATAATTGGAGGTGGAAGATCAGCCTCTTGTGCAGGAAGCTTAGGACCTCCTTGAGCACCTGTAATGTTTGGAGACATCATATCATTAGGCGGAGATGACACTAAGATAAGCATCCCATAATTTTCTTTGGGTTCCGTAGGAACAGACCTGTAACACCCTAATCCATCAATTGAAAATAACTTAGTTTATATTATTAATTTCTAGTAGAAAGGAAAAAAATTATGTTTTAAAATAATGAAATGATGATTTCCTGATTAGATAAAATTTTGTTAAGTGTTTGATGCATTCATGTCGACGCACACATTTTGTTTGACTGATTTGTAGAACCAATCTTTGGGTTCAAATTTTGTGATACAAAAACTCCATTTTGTGAAATAATGATTTGTTAGAAATAATATTGAAAAATATGTATTTTTATATGATTAATAATTTTTGTTTGTAGGTATTTGCAAATTTCATTTTATTTGATTTCATTCCCTTATATACAGTTTTTTTTAAAATAATAGAAATTGCCTAAAGATTATTTAATATGAACTTTATTTATTATAATAATATTATATTTATTATACTTTTGGAATATTTAAAACATATTTATTAACGAATAAGCTATTCTAAGTAAATAAAAGAAAATGAATTTCGAAATTAAGAAAAAGAAAACTACGCACCCAAAAAAACAAAATTTGAAAGAAAAAATGAATCAGAAAAACTTTGCGTGATGAACTCTCCCTCTCCCTCTCATTGGCTACAATGTGAGCCCCACACAGCATTTACTTTTTCTCTTCCCTTTCTCAATTACGGACAGAGCCCCAGCCGCTCCCTTGTTTCTCTTCCAAGCGGGCCCCACTAGGCACTATTCATCTTCTCCCCAATCTCTCAACCATCGCTCTGTTCGCAGAAATTAGCAGCAGCCGCCGTCGCTCCCCTATTTCCCTCTGGCCGCCGCCTTTCTCTCTCCTTCCCTTCTCTCTCTAGAGCGCCTCCAGGAGGACCCGAGCTGCCCAGGCGCGCCCCTGCTCCGCGGCCACACACACTGCCTTCTCCCCTGCCGCGCCGGGAGCCAAGCGCGCAGCCCGACTCGACTGCTCAGCCGCGCCCCTGCAACCTGCGCACCCAACCGCGCCGAGGACAGCACTCCGCGACCCGCGCCGAGCCCCTGCACCACCCGCGCGACGACCATGCCATGAAGTCGAGCCGTCCACGACCGTTTGTCTTCGTCGTTATGAAGCTTTAACACGTCCGTTTCTCCCTCTCACATTATCTCGCCATTAATGGCCGTCGGCCGCATCATGCCGCTTGTCCAGCACCGCGCCGCATCGCCTCTTCGCCTCCTGCAGTGAAGAGTCACGCCTGCTTTCTCTCCCCTCCCATTATGCGCTGGCAGTTTCTCCGTACTGAGCTATCATCCTTTATTTCCTCCGTTCATGGCCATTGATGGTCATCACCCTCCGTGTCTCATCGTTCTCCCTGATGGTCTATAAAATGGAATCGCCCTCCTCCCTCTCTGCTCTGCCTTTTCTCCAGCGCTCTCGCCCTCCCGCTTGCTGCAGTGCACTCTAGCTTGCTTCTTGCGTGCTCAGCTCGCTCTGCCCCTCATTTCTGTTGCCTGCTAGAGCTCCTCCAGTGGTCCCTTGCTCACCGACGTCGAGGATCGCCGCGGTCGTCCTCTGCGTCGTCTGATCCCGTCACCACGTAGTAGTTGCAGATTGTCACGTCATCACCGACACAGTTCAGCTCACCAAAATCCAACGCCGTCGCACCGTCGCTCCAGGGACCCCTGGCGAAGCCCGCCAGCCACTTCGTCGAAGCAATTCCTTGCACAGTTCGCCGTCGTGAAGCTCGTTGCTGGACCGTCTGCATCCGTACGCTGTTCGCCATCCGTGGAGCCTCGCCGGAGTTCGCGCCTCGCCTCACCGCGATCAAATCCCTCGATTCACCACAAGGTTGAAGACAACCCACTAATTTACTTTCTAAATCATGTTTTAAATTACTTTATGAATCTTGTGAATTATTGTTGTAAAATTGATGCGATTTGGCGATTCACGTGGATGATTTTAGAAATGCGATATATACGTGTAGCCAAAATCGAACCCCGCGACAATACTTTGAATATGCGTAGGATTTTATAATTCTAAAAAAATGAACACAGTCACTATTCACTACTTTAGTGATTTTCATACTAGAAATGTTTACGGATTTGTTTTCACTTTAGTGTGCGGAGCGATAATTAGTTAGTTATTGGTATAAGAAATTGAAATAGATATTAAGCCATGTATTTCCGGTCAAATAAGGAAATAGATTTTACTATTCATAGTAAATGAATTCATAAGTATGGCACTTAAGTACTTAGAATAGTAAAATGATCATTTATGTCATAATAACCATGAATAGGTTATTAAAAGTCCCATTTAGTAATTTACAATTAATTCTTAGTATATTAGTGTTAGAGGAATTAAATAAATAATTTTTTAGTATACGTATAAATTCTATTTAAGGAGAAAAACGAAATAATAGAATTTTATTACTAAAGAAATTGATAGTTATATTGATAGTTATATTGGTAAATATATGTTTCTTACTAAAGAATTAGAAAATTGTTTCTAACTATAAAATGACCTTTTTAATAGACATCATGATTTTGATTTAATAGGATTTGTTATAGATGTTTAAGTGTACCCGTACTAAATAGTAATATGTCTAATAATGATATAATGGCTTAATTAAGTGCTCACGTCGTTATAACTAAAACAATAGTTAATAACATACCAATGAATATAATATTTATTTTAAATATCTAGGTCATATGTTTCTAAACTAAATGAAAAGATAAATAATAGAGTAATTATGTCCTCTCATAACCTAGTTAATTAGATTTATATTTGTTTACAACTGGTTATATAGGCTTAATTATTTAATCAAAATTAGTCCATATTATTTATATATGTGTCACTTAGTTTTTCCTAAAGAATAAACTAAGGAAATTAGTGTTCATGTTCTTTAATAATAATGTTAGTTGCATATTATTTTGTATATAGCTTTCTTAATAAAATATAGGACATACACTTTCTAATAAAAATAAAATATAATTGTTGTTCATTGTCTGTTTCATAAAAAGTTCATTACAGCATATATCATAACTTTCCATAAATAGGTGTTTAGTAATAATGATCTTTTCACATAAAACCTATTTAGACTTATATCTTAATTTGTCATAAGTAAAGGTTTAACAATGAATTATAATACGTTCCATAATGCTTCTAAGATTAATAACGTGATTAGTCACCCATTAACCTTAGATATATAACATATATCTTTTCTAAAATGTTAAAAAGGTTTAATATTGTTATAAATGTGTTCTATTATCTTATAAACCCTTTATCTTAGACGTATCGCATATGACGCTTAATAAACGATTAAATAGGTGAACCTAATAATTGTATATTTTAATTAATATATTTTTAAGCTTATGTCTTATTTTATAAAGTATAGATCACACATTTTTTTAAGAATACCCTCTTATTATAACCATGACTTGCAACGTATTTGAAAAGCGAACGCTCTTTTCGTTAGGCTTTCTTTTAGCTTTACATATGGTGAATGTTGTATGTTATTGAGTGGTGTTTGTTCTTCTTGTTTGTTTGTGTGATATTCAGTGGTTGATCTAGTAGTTAAGAATCAAGATCTATTCCTATCCGTGGAGAACCTCAAGTTTTCAATAAGCAAGGCAAGTGGACTTCTCCCTCTGCATACTCTGTTTGATCCCAAACAATACATTTAATAAAGTTTATTCTTTTGGATATATATGCATAATTTGACGGGTTACCTATTTAGATAACCTTTCCAACCTTATTCCTTGATCAAACCTGGGAATTATACTTTACCTTCGTAGCTATGCTATTGCTACAACTTAACTTTATGCAGTCACTCCCGCTTATGATATTAATGTTCCAAAATGGTAAGTTTACATTATTGTTGTTAACCCGATGGTTAAACAAGATTATTGCATATTAATTGGAACATGGAGTGACCACCCAGGAAAACAGTGCTACCATGAGAACTATCATGGCTCTGGTCTTGGCTAAATAACTAGGGAAGTCTTATGTTGGGTGCTGGTCATGGTTGACAGGAACGGGGGCACCTGGCAAGCTCTTATAGTTCCGGCTCAGGCAGATTGGATACGAGCATAGTTCCCAAAGCTTTACCCTGCAGTCTGGGCTATAAGTTGGTTACGTTAGGTGTGCCTTATGCAGTTTGACCATTTCCAGCATTTGCGTAATGAGGACTCTAGGGAGAAGCCTCGTAGTGAGACCCTGGCCATTCACCTCGGAAGTGAATACGGGTCTAGCTAACCCGAGCAAGAAGGGAATCGCGACTCATGGGTAAAGATGTGCCACCTCTGCAGAGTGTAAAACTGATATATCAGCCGTGCTCACGGTTATGAGCAGCCTGGACTCCTCACATGATAACTGAACTTAAAGATGGAAATAAATCGAGATCCGATGATCTGCCAATGGTTTGCTTAAGTGGTTTCACTTAAGTGTTGTTGATATATTCTTATACCTTTGTTTAATGGGAATACTTGGGATTCACACTTATTAGTAAGATAGGTGTTGTTAATAAAATGTTGACCAACTAAAATGCTTACTGCTGAACCTTAGCCTCACCTTGTTACCTTGCGTTAGTTTTTCCCCCACTTGCTGAGCCCCGACCATAAGTGAGCTCACCCTTGCTTAATTTTGATCAGAAGTTGCAGATGAAGTTATGATGCTGGACTCCATGGATGCTAGTCTAGTGATACCCCCGGTCATCTTCCTGTGGATGGATGTCCTTGTTTCGCTGTACTTTGATGGATAAAGGTTAAGACATTATGTCTGTTCAAAGTGTAATATGTTAATATAATCGTTATTTACGCTTTTATGCATTGTTCTTTTGATATATTACACTTGTGACGTCAACATATGTGTGGAAATAGATCCTGGCACACATATGCTATGCACCCGGCTCTGCCCCTTGGAAACGGGTGTGACAGAAGTGGTATCAAAGCAATGTGACCGTAGGTCGCTAGATTAGTTAGAAATGGAAAGCCCAGTCAGTCTTTCAAAGAATGATATATTTTGCTTCCTAAAAACTTACTTTGTATCAAACCTCGTCTCTTTTTATTTTCAACTCTTCTTGTCTGATTCTTCGTCTATCAGAAGGTTCTAATGAGAAGCATTACAAGATGATCAAGCTAGGATTGCGGAACTTGAAGCGAAGATTGCCAGAAGAAACCCTTTCGAAGCTATCGACGATGCCCTATTCTCTGTCTTATCCCCACTCCGCAAGAAGTTTTGTTATGGATCCCCTGGATCTATTATTTGACTTCTTGGTTAGGTTGATATGATTGTTCTTTAGTATTAAGATTTTCGACTAGATCGGTAATGGCGATATTATATTATATTATAAGTGGTTTTCTCATCCCTAATATTGCTATATAACCCTTGACTCCTTATACTTTTGTTTGCTTGCCATTATTGCCACCCTTGTGCAATATCTACCTTGATATATTAAACTTTTGCCTCTCTACTTTTCTCCTTGATGTTATATTATCTTTCTTATTCCAAACCTTGTCTCACCATTGTTTTGGTTGAATGAGTAGAATTGGATTGTGTTGTGCTAGTATGTTTGAATTCATTGTCCCTTGTGTTCATGATTGATTTGCTTTTGAAATGATTGTTGGTGTATTGTGTGACTTTTGTCCACAATGGCATCAGTTAGCTAGGTAAAACCTTAGACAGATGGGTTTTCTCTGCTCTCTATAATCTATCTTTGCTCAACCCTTTCGTCTCTTCCATTCTTCCATACCCATACAGATGTCAGACCTTGGAATGTCAACTACAAGTGATGTCACTAAATGCAAAGAATGTGGTGTGTTGACAAGTCAAAACAACACTATAAATGAAACAGCTGATGAACAGACCTTCAAGACACAAAAGGATGAACAACCAAACCAACAAACAAGTGACCTTAGAACATGTTGTTGTTGTGAGTACTATGGAATTCCTTGTCGCCAGATCAGTACAAACAAAAGTGAAACTACAAAACAGAAGAACCGGATTTTATTTTCTAGCATAAACAGACAAATGTCTCCCCAAGAACAACTAATAGCAGATTCTCTCATACCTAATGCACTGTCAGTTGATGAATTGCAAAGTATTCCAGAAAGGAAACATCACAAGGATGCCCAGCCCCAAGAAGAAACACATGAGTGTTACATTGATGGATGGACTATTACTTGCACACTGTTTCAGCCTCGTCGTCGCATCAGGTCCAAGAAACAAAAAGGGAAACATGGAAAAAGTCAAGAAATAACTTCAAGAAAAGCTTGCTATCAATGTGGACGTGAAGGTCATTACTTCTGTAACTGTCCTGAAGAGAGTTCACTACAGATCACCTCCAAGATGAAGCTATCTCAGTCTTCAGACATGGAATATGAACAAAAATGCAAGGAAACTTCTACCAACAATGTAAAGACAACTCCACCATGTAACTTATCAAGTCGTGCTTGCTTTGGCTGTGGTGATACCGGCCATCTTGTTAATGGTTGTCCTAAGAAAGATGTGGAGATCAATAAGGTCCAAAAGAAAAGACAACACCCTCAAACTCATGCATCAACAAAGAATAAACAACGGAAAGAGACCACAGGAAGGATAAGTTATGCAGTGACAGGAACCATTCCATATGATGATGCAGTAATTTTTGGAACACTAGTCATTCACACAACCATCGCCACCGTATTGTATGATCCTCGTACAACACATTCTCTTATCAGTGCCCAGTTTGCAACAAAGTATGGTATCTTTAAGTGTCCCTTGAGATCAAGGAAGACCATCAGTACACCCGAAGGAAAAATGTTAGTAAACTACATATGTCCAAGAGTAAGTGTTAAAATCAATGGTATAGATTTTCAAGCTGATCTTATAGTGATGGAATCAATGGGAAAGGATGTGATTCTTGGAAAGAATTGGTTACGAAGAACTAAAGCAGTAATCCAACATACTGAGAGAACCATGTGTTTGGAAACCCCATCCGGAGAAAGAATAGTAGTTGAAGACAATCGACCTCCAGCCCTAAAGATTGGTACATCTGACAAGGAAGAATAATATATCATTTAGCTAGAAGGAGTATGTCTCACGAAAAAAGTGTCAAGTTGTTGCCCCTTTGAGAAATTGTAATTGTGCTAAGTGATATATGAATAACTTTGGAGAATCTTTCGCACTTATTGTGTTTTGCCTCTTTATAAAGAAAATAAAATATGGTGTCATCTGCTATATGCAAACAATGTGATATTCTAGTTGCCCTAAAATCCCGCTCAAGTCTTTCTCTCAATTTGTCCTCAAAGAAATACTCTTGGATTAGAAAGATGTTTTGGATATCATGCTCTGAAATCTATAAAGATCAAAAGATCTTTGATAAGAAATATAACACCTGTAAACTCTTGAAGTATGATGAAGCTAGGCAGAAATCTGAAACCATCCTTGTTCCTTAACTAATCTTATCTTGGAAATCAAAAAGTTGTGTTAGATCTTTATCTTAATGTCATACAAGCCTCTTATGCAGTCTGTCTCACTAACTCTTTTACCCTCTGACTAGATGATGAACCCCAATGGAAATAAAGTAAATGATGCCAACGACAATATTCCTACCTTAACAACTATGAACGAGAAAAATGAGTCACCGAGATATCTGATGAATGGAATGAAGAACAACAAAAGGAATAGAAAAATGTTTGGATACATGATTAGTCCACCTCAACCACAAGCAAAAGCCACGAAACACATGGATACCCAAATAGAAGAATCAAGTCAGGCTCAGCTACATGAGATACAGACACCCAATCAACCCTCACCTCCTGTTGGTCAAGCAAAGTTGACTCGCAAAGAACTCAAAGCAAAAGGTGCTTGCTACTACTGCAAAATGAAGGACACATTATTCGTGAATGCCCCAAGAAGCGTGTAGACCGAATAAAGAAGAAAGCTGCCAAGCATGACCTAAGCAATAGTTCAGAAGACCCACCATTTTATAAGTATGATGATGAAGGTCGCTTGATTGGCATTCATTGCGGAGCAAAGAAGTAAGGAAGTTCCTTAAGTTTGGAGGAGTTCAATTTGAACTAAGAACCTACAAATAACCATGTATCACCTTTGTTTTCTTGCTAGCTTTTCTTAATCTCGAGGACGAGATTCTTTTTAAGAGGGATAGATTTTGTAACACCCTAATCCATCAATTGAAAATAACTTAGTTTATATTATTAATTTCTACTAGAAAGGAAAAAAAATTATGTTTTAAAATAATGAAATGATGATTTCCTGATTAGATAAAATTTTGTTAAGTGTTTGATGCATTCATGTCGACGCACACATTTTGTTTGACTGATTTGTAGAACCAATCTTTGGGTTCAAATTTTGTGATACAAAAACTCCATTTTGTGAAATAATGATTTGTTAGAAATAATATTGAAAAATATGTATTTTTATATGATTAATAATTTTTGTTTGTAGGTATTTGCAAATTTCATTTTATTTGATTTCATTCCCTTATATAAAGTTTTTTTTTAAATAATAGAAATTGCCTAAAGATTATTTAATATGAACTTTATTTATTATAATAATATTATATTTATTATACTTTTAGAATATTTAAAACATATTTATTAACGAATAAGCTATTCTAAGTAAATAAAAGAAAATGAATTTCGAAATTAAGAAAAAGAAAACTACGCACCCAAAAAAACAAAATTTGAAAGAAAAAAATGAATCAGAAAAACTTTGCGTGATGAACTCTCCCTCTCCCTCTCATTGGCTACAATGTGAGCCCCACACAGCATTTACTTTTTCTCTTCCCTTTCTCAATTACGGACAGAGCCCCAGCCGCTCCCTTGTTTCTCTTCCAAGCGGGCCCCACCAGGCACTATTCATCTTCTCCCCAATCTCTCAACCATCGCTCTGTTCGCAGAAATTAGCAGCAGCCGCCGTCGCTCCCCTATTTCCCTCTGGCCGCCGCCTTTCTCTCTCCTTCCCTTCTCTCTCTAGAGCGCCTCCAGGAGGACCCGAGCTGCCCAGGCGCGCCCCTGCCCCGCGGCCACACACACTGCCTTCTCCCCTGCCGCGCCAGGAGCCAAGCGCGCAGCCCGACTCGACTGCTCAGTCGCGCCCCTGCAACCTGCGCACCCAACCGCGCCGAGGACAGCACTCCGCGACCCGCGCCGAGCCCCTGCACCACCCGCGCGACGACCGTGCCATGAAGTCGAGCCGTCCACGACCGTTTGTCTTCGTCGTTATGAAACTTTAACACGTCCGTTTCTCCCTCTCACATTATCTTGCCATTAATGGCCGTCGACCGCATCATGCCGCTTGTCCAGCACCGCGCCGCATCGCCTCTTCGCCTCCTGCAGTGAAGAGTCACGCCTGCTTTCTCTCCCCTCCCATTATGCGCTGGCAGTTTCTCTGTACTGAGCTATCGTCCTTTATTTCCTCCGTTCATGGCCATTCATGGTCATCACCCTCCGTGTCTCATCGTTCTCCCTGATGGTCTATAAAATGGAATCGCCCTCCTCCCTCTCTACTCTGCCTTTTCTCCAGCGCTCTCGCCCTCCCGCTCGCTGCAGTGCACTCTAGCTTGCTTCTTGCGTGCTCAGCTCGCTCTTCCCCTCATTTCTGTTGCCTGCTAGAGCTCCTCCAGTGGTCCCTTGCTCACCGACGTCGAGGATCGCCGCGGTCGTCCTCTGCGTCGTCTGATCCCGTCACCACGTAGTAGTTGCAGATTGTCACGTCATCACCGACACAGTTCAGCTCACCAAAATCCAACGCCGTCGCACCGTCGCTCCAGGGACCCCTGGCGAAGCCCGCCAGCCACTTCGTCGAAGCAATTCCTTGCACAGTTCGCCGTCGTGAAGCTCGTTGCTGGACCGTCTGCATCCGTACGCTGTTCGCCATCCGTGGAGCCTCGCCGGAGTTCGCGCCTCGCCTCACCGCGATCAAATCCCTCAATTCACCACAAGGTTGAAGACAACCCACTAATTTACTTTCTAAATCATGTTTTAAATTACTTTATGAATCTTGTGAATTATTGTTGTAAAATTGATGCGATTTGGCGATTCACGTGGATGATTTTAGAAATGCGATATATACGTGTAGCCAAAATCGAACCCCGCGACAATACTTTGAATATGCGTATGATTTTATAATTCTAAAAAAATGAACACAATCACTATTCACTACTTTAGTGATTTTCATACTAGAAATGTTTACGGATTTGTTTTCACTTTAGTGTGCAGAGCGATAATTAGTTAGTTATTGGTATAAGAAATTGAAATAGATATTAAGCCATGTATTTCCGGTCAAATAAGGAAATAGATTTTACTATTCATAGTAAATGAATTCATAAGTATGGCACTTAAGTACTTAGAATAGTAAAATGATCATTTATGTCATAATAACCATGAATAGGTTATTAAAAGTCCCATTTAGTAATTTACAATTAATTCTTAGTATATTAGTGTTAGAGGAATTAAATAAACAATTTTTTAGTATACGTATAAATTCTATTTAAGGAGAAAAACGAAATAATAGAATTTTATTACTAAAGAAATTGATAGTTATATTGATAGTTATATTGGTAAATATATGTTTCTTACTAAAGAATTAGAAAATTGTTTCTAACTATAAAATGACCTTTTTAATAGACATCATGATTTTGATTTAATAGGATTTGTTATAGATGTTTAAGTGTACCCGTACTAAATAGTAATATGTCTAATAATGATATAATGGCTTAATTAAGTGCTCACGTCGTTATAACTAAAACAATAGTTAATAACATACCAATGAATATAATATTTATTTTAAATATCTAGGTCATATGTTTCTAAACTAAATGAAAAGATAAATAATAGAGTAATTATGTCCTCTCATAACCTAGTTAATTAGATTTATATTTGTTTACAACTGGTTATATAGGCTTAATTATTTAATCAAAATTAGTTCATATTATTTATATATGTGTCACTTAGTTTTTCCTAAAGAATAAACTAAGGAAATTAGTGTTCATGTTCTTTAATAATAATGTTAGTTGCATATTGTTTTGTATATAGCTTTCTTAATAAAATATAGGACATATACTTTCTAATAAAAATAAAATATAATTGTTGTTCATTGTCTGTTTCATAAAAAGTTCATTAAAGCATATATCATAACTTTCCATAAATAGGTGTTTAGTAATAATGATCTTTTCACATAAAACCTATTTAGACTTATATCTTAATTTGTCATAAGTAAAGGTTTAACAATGAATTATAATACGTTCCATAATGCTTCTAAGATTAATAACGTGATTAGTCACCCATTAACCTTAGATATATAACATATATCTTTTCTAAAATGTTAAAAAGGTTTAATATTGTTATAAATGTGTTCTATTATCTTATAAACCCTTTATCTTAGACGTATCGCATATGACGCTTAATAAACGATTAAATAGGTGAACCTAATAATTGTATATTTTAATTAATATATTTTTTAAGCTTATGTCTTGTTTTATAAAGTATAGATCACACATTTTTTTAAGAATACCCTCTTATTATAACCATGACTTGCGACGTATTTGAAAAGCGAACGCTCTTTTCGTTAGGCTTTCTTTTAGCTTTACATATGGTGAATGTTGTATGTTATTGAGTGGTGTTTGTTCTTCTTGTTTGTTTGTGTGATATTCAGTGGTTGATCTAGTAGTTAAGAATCAAGATCTATTCCTATCCGTGGAGAACCTCAAGTTTTCAATAAGCAAGGCAAGTGGACTTCTCCCTCTGCATACTCTGTTTGATCCCAAACAATACATTTAATAAAGTTTATTCTTTTGGATATATATGCATAATTTGACGGGTTACCTATTTAGATAACCTTTCCAACCTTATTCCTTGATCAAACCTGGGAATTATACTTTACCTTCGTAGCTATGCTATTGCTACAACTTAACTTTATGCAGTCACTCCCGCTTATGATATTAATGTTCCAAAATGGTAAGTTTACATTATTGTTGTTAACCCGATGGTTAAACAAGATTATTGCATATTAATTGGAACATGGAGTGACCACCCGGGAAAACAGTGCTACCATGAGGACTATCATGGCTCTGGTCTTGGCTAAATAACTAGGGAAGTCTTATGTTGGGTGCTGGTCATGGTTGACAGGAACGGGGGCACCTGGCAAGCTCTTATAGTTCCGGCTCAGGCAGATTGGATACGGGCATAGTTCCCAAAGCTTTACCCTGCAGTCTGGGCTATAAGTTGGTTACGTTAGGTGTGCCTTATGCAGTTTGACCATTTCCAGCATTTGCGTAATGAGGACTCTAGGGAGAAGCCTCGTAGTGAGACCCTGGCCATTCACCTCGGAAGTGAATACGGGTCTAGCTAACCCGGGCAAGAAGGGAATCGCGACTCATGGGTAAAGATGTGCCACCTCTGCAGAGTGTAAAACTGATATATCAGCCGTGCTCACGGTTATGAGCAGCCTGGACTCCTCACATGATAACTGAACTTAAAGATGGAAATAAATCGAGATCCGATGATCTGCCAATGGTTTGCTTAAGTGGTTTCACTTAAGTGTTGTTGATATATTCTTATACCTTTGTTTAATGGGAATACTTGTGATTCACACTTATTAGTAAGACAGGTGTTGTTAATAAAATGTTGACCAACTAAAATGCTTACTGCTGAACCTTAGCCTCACCTTGTTACCTTGCGTTAGTTTTTCCCCCACTTGCTGAGCCCCGACCATAAGTGAGCTCACCCTTGCTTAATTTTGATCAGAAGTTGCAGATGAAGTTATGATGCTGGTCTCCATGGATGCTAGTCTAGTGATACCCCCGGTCATCTTCCTGTGGATGGATGTCCTTGTTTCGCTGTACTTTGATGGATAAAGGTTAAGACATTATGTCTGTTCAAAGTGTAATATGTTAATATAATCGTTATTTACGCTTTTATGCATTGTTCTTTTGATATATTACACTTGTGACGTCAACATATGTGTGGAAATAGATCCTGGCACACATATGTTATGCACCCGGCTCTGCCCCTTGGAAACGGGTGTGACAAGACCTCAACAGAAGGGGAGTAGAAGGAGGCGGTTCTGCTCCTCCTAATGAAAATGGCATTGAAGTAGAGGCAGGAGAGGGTGCCAATACTCTAGAGCCACTTGATGAAGCAGATTTGCTAGCAACGGCGGCCGACGGTGTTCCACGTCGCCTTTGTTGTTCTTTGCCCTTACTACTCCGCCTGGCAGAATGGTGGGATAGAAACGCTCTTAACTCTGATGATGAAGTAGAGCCAGGGGTGATGATAACGTCAGCGGGAGGTGTCACTCGTCCTTGCTGGTCATATGATTCTCCGCTTGAAAAATAATACTTCGCATCGGCATGATGCGACTCATGAATAGTGTAAGGCATTGGATTAGCCGCTATTCGATGTTGCTCTCCTTTATTATCCAAGAACTTTAAACACTAATGTAAAGTTGAGGGGACTACATGGTACTTATGTATCCAAGGTCTACCCAAGAAGGCTGAATATGATGTATTTGAATCAATGACGAAGAACCGTGCCTTGAAGCTAAATGAGGACATTTGCACCTTCACAGTGATGGAGCCGAGGGCAGAAGTCCCTTGATTGTTGAATCCACAAATCACCACTTCAGTGGGGTCAAGGTCATCCAAAGTGTATCCAGCCCGGGTTAGGCTACGGACCGGCAAGATATTTACTGCAGAGCCAGGGTCAATAAGTACACGCCGCAGATGCGCTGAAGCAATGTTTCCTTCTATGTACAGCGGGCGATTGTGATCATCGTATTCTAGTACTTTATCCTCTTTAGAAAATGTAAGTTGGTTGGCTCCTATCGAGTTACATAACAAGTTGTGCTTTGCCATGTCTATTTCATAAACTTCTGGTTTTTGCAATGCCTCAATAAGTGCTTGGCGAAGTTCAGGAACCAATAAGAGGGCATCATACACACTTAACAGTGCTGGTATACGCTTGAGGTGTGCAACCACATTATAATCAACCTTGAGTGCAGCATCTCCATCATTCATTGGTGCATTCCTTGTATCAACTTGCGGTAAGTTTTCCTTCAGGCAAACATCTTTTTCTTTAGACTTCTTGCGCAGATTTTGGAGTTCTGGCAAGGCTTTGCCACTTCGTAGATTCATGTCTACTTCTAGTTTATTAGCACTTGTTGAAGAAGCCTCAGCTTGAAATATCTCTTGTTCACGAATGATTAACCCTTCATCAGAGCTACTACCTGTGTTGTCGCTATGTTGGAGGATCACGTTGCACTCTTCTCTTGTAGGTTCTCTTTCTTGCACTGTGGAGTGGGATGCCTGCACCCAGCTTTTGGGCATGAATTGTGCTAGAGTTGGTGACCTTCAGGCAAGTCGCGGGAATTGCTCATCCCCCTCAGATAGTGGCACAAACCTTTGTGGTAGACGACGCTGACTTGGGTCATGCTGCCTATGTGACACGACATGCTTATAGTAAGGTGGAACTAATCTTGCTTCATGATGTTGATACCCTCTTAATGGAGGTATATGATGCTTCATGACATGCCATTGGTTAGTGTCAACCTTTGGAATGTCTTGAGTAAGTTGCATGCTAGCAAACTCATGTTCTAGTTGTGTCAACGGAACCCAATCTTCCTTTTCCACAGAACTCTTTGATGTTGATCTAATGCTCACCATGTTAGTGGCATGATAATCTGGATTTACAGCATCAGGTTGGAGTCCCAACCTCTTCTCGTCAATTGCTCGTTGGAGCCACTCTTTAAAAGCCACACAATCCTCAATAATGTGTCCAACATAACGATGGTATGGACAATAGAGAGGGTTGTTTGTCATCCCGACTTGATCAGGTCTCTTAGGATCTGGCAATTTAATGTGATCATGTTCCAACACCTGATTGAAGAAACCTTTAATCATTGACCGCTTGAACACATATTGCTTCTTGAGTAATTCTTGCATTGAAGGACGCTGTCGGCTTCCTGGAGCTTCATTTCTAGTGCCTAAAATAGGTACATTGCCTTGCGGCATTGATGAACCAACCCTTGTTGTATTTGTCTCAGCCATTTTTAGTTTATTATTATTATTGTTAGGCTTCATTATAGCATTTAACCTCTTTGTGTTGTCTGAGAGGCCGGCATTCTTATAAAGCTCCATAATTTGAGGAGACTTCTCAAACTCTAGCTTTGTTGCGGCCACTGCCGAACTGAGGGAGCTGAAATCTCTAGGTTCGCGTCGAGACACCTCTAGCGACCAATGTTGTTGCATGCCATGTATACACATACTAACAGCTTCTTGAGGGTGCATTTCTCTTGCAAGGCGAACATAGCTATTGTAGAAGCGAAGTATGTAGTCGTCAATTTTCTCATCTCGCTTTTGCTTGACTTGAAGTAGCTCGACGATGGAGAAGTCCTTCTTCATGGACACAAAGTGGGATTTAAACAATTCTTTCATGGTTTTCCAGTCAGGTATGGAGCCAACCGGCAAGCGACTGTACCAATGAAAGGCTGGCCTGGTCAATGAACCAGAGAACTGTCGTAATAGAAGAGATGGAGTGCGGGATGTGTCTCCACACATGGCTTCAAAGTACGCCAAATGCTCTCTTGCATCACCAGTGCCATCAAATAGACGAAACTTTGGTGGGTGCCACCCTGATGGGAAGGGCACTAAATCATGCCATGCTTCATATGGCTTTTCAAGCTCACTTTCAGAAACTTGAGGGCTTTGCTCAATTGATATTTGCTTCATCTTCTTATCAACCAAGTCATTAATGATATCATGATAATCCTTCAATGTGTGTAATGGTGGTGGTGCTTGTTGCTTTTGGAACATGAATCGTTCATGACCTTTTCCTGCTTCATGCCAATTTTCATCCCCTTCTTGATCTTCCATTTGCGGGTCAATAACTTTATTGGACACATCACCCGTGACATTCTTGAAAAGCTCAACTAGCTGACCTACTTGTGCCATCAGAGCATCAATTTGTTTTTGCTGAGTGAACAACATCTGCTCCATATCATTCTTTGCCCCTGAAACACCGGCGCCGGAGTCTTTTTCTTTATCTTTATCTCCAGTAATGATTACATTAGCTGGTGCATCATATAAATTGCCTTCTTCAGTGTCATCATCCGATACTATAGAATGTGCGAGTTCAGAATAGTGAGGAGAACCAAGACATTCTTCCAGTGATGTACTAGAATCTCCATCTGATTCCTCTTCTTCAACACTTTCATTATTAACATGTGATGAGGTACATGCTATTTTCTGTGATGCAATCATCTTAAGACGAGTGCTAACACCCTCTCTTTGCGCAATAATCTCCAATGAGGGATTATCTTGTGGCAGACGTGACTCCACATTTATGTAATGATGTGGTGATAGCCCACCTCGTGATCTCCCACTAGCTGTTGAATTTTTTGATGTAATAGGGAGGCATGGTGCTGTTGAAGCCTTCATATCACTCTCATCATCTTGATCATTAGACCCACTGAACCACTTACGGACCTTTCCTAGATTAGGAAGAAGTCCCCTCTTGGAATAGCTTGCCTTAGGGTTGGGAACTATTTCCTCATCCGACGGATAAGAAAACTCATGTGTTACTTGTGGTGGTGCCCATTTGGGGTCATCACTTTGTTCTGAGAGTGCCGAAAGAGTGCCACATAAAGCAACATCATTGTCAACACCCTTCATATTATCAGCATCTTTCATATGATGGTCACCATCTTCAGTGTTTTGCAATATCTCTTTACCCTTTCGCTCAAGGTCTTGTAATGATGTCACCTGTTGTGCCTTTGTTTGCTCAATCTCCTTTGGAGGAGTCAAAGCTTCTGATTTTTCCTTTATAGAATTTTTAGTATCGACCTCCATTACGGCTGCCTAGGGTTTAAGAAAACCAACCCCCTGCTCGGGTGTGATTGTTTGCGTATTCTCTTGTAATTTCTTAGGCTTGGGTACCAGGCATTCCACTAGATACCTATATCTTTCATTCTGCTTCAAGGCAGGGGAGAGACGCAACATAATTTTATCATAGAACGGGTGGACTTGACCTTCTGGTCGCACTTTCACTCGCACATTGTTGAGCACCAATTCTTGAAGCTCTTGGTACAAAATACGTCGATTATTTCGACGATTTTCACGCTTGCGTTTGTTTACTGATGGAACATATGCAGCGATAGGTTGGATTGATGGTGTTGGTAGCAATGACCTATTCTGTTGAGAGCTTGATGTAGTTGCAATCTGAGTGGGTGCACTTATAGGTCGTTGAGGCGGTGGTATTGGCCCTCTTGTCCTCGTGAAGCAAATGTAATTGTGGGTTCACCATGATGCTGCTCCCGCCTTGGCGACACGGGTCGCCATTCTTGACGTGCTTGCTTGCAGACATGCGATGACGATGATGCATGCCTAGTCTTGAAGTATTGATGAGAACCTCTTCTTGGAGCCAAAGTTCTTTGATCATATTGAGGACGATAACCCGAGATATGTTGCCTCATATTAGTTTGGCGAGATGACTCTGGCTCTTCATGATAACGGTCCCGAGTTCGGTGCATAGACCCGCCCCCGGCTCGTGTGTAATTCTCATAAGGACGGCTAGGCCTGCCCCTGCCATGGGTATAATGTTCATTTTCATGAGAATGAATAGGTCTGCTCCTCGCATGTTCATTCACATGAGAATAACTAGGCCTGCCCCCAGCATGTGTGCCTTCCTCACGCCCTTGTAATTGTTGTTGAAGCTGCATCATCTGAGCTTGCAACTGTTGGAATTGGCGTTGAAGATCATCAGAATGAGGTGCCAGAACCTCATTAGGCAATGTTGCAAACCTATTTTTGGTATTATCATCGGTTGTAATGTGATTAACCGAGACTAGCATTGTAGATTGTAAAAGTGGTAGTGGCTTGCAACCAGGAAAATGAGCCGGACGTTTCATGGTGCGTGTCCAGAACTCATTCATGATTGCATCTCTAATGAGCTGCTTCAGCTCATGAGGACGTTCTGCCTTTACAGACAATACGTAGGGTGTCTCCACAGGATCTAAATAAATAGAGCCATGTGGTTCCTCTTCACTTCTCGTATCCTGAATAACATGATTTGTTAGGGCTGCACACAACCCCTTAACTTGACTTCTCTTCCTTCTATAGTTGCGTGCAGTATTAGCGTTGCCACTAGACCGAGCTTTATGCATGGATATGGAGAGCTTGTAGGTCACGTTGTGGAGGCCATTAAGAACCTGCTCAGACTTCTTGGCATGAAGCCTTTCATTGCTCTTGAGAAGATCGCGAGCTTTAGTGATCACCTCGCATCTCTGTTTCTTCGCCTTCATGGATGCATGCTTTCCAATGTCAGGCTTGGCTGGGTCTTTGGTGATGTGGTAGTACGTCTTGCCCTCGTACTTGATCACCGCGACTGGTGGATTTGTCCCAAACTGAAACAATTGTGTTGTTGCACCAAACTTGGTGGCTTCTTGAGCGAAGATGGTGGGAAAAGTCTCTCCTGCAAGCAGGGATCCTTTTGTTAGCACGCCATTCAACTTTATGTGTATTCGAACATGCTTCAACAATATAAAATATGTAAATCTATAATGACCATTAGACAAGCTCATTTCACCGTGTCTATTAAATCATTTATTTTATGTGACTCAGGTGCAGAGTCTATCATGCAAGCTGCTAGTACATGTTACCATGTGCATGCAACATAAATATTTGTTGTCGCTGAACTCTTAGAGTTCTGGTGACAAGAGTTCTGATGACAAGCATCAGCCATTGCTATTGAATAGCTAGGCCTAGAAGAGAAATTGTATGACGACCACTGTAGCGCAACAAAGATGGGAGGAGAATCATGTCCCACCGGGCGTGCCATTTTGTTCGCGAGAACAAAAGAAATAAATAAAAAAAAGAATCGAGCGAACGAGGACAAGTGTAGCAGTCATGAACCATATATTTCATTAATCATCGGATTTTTACAAAATACATAGTTCGCTTGGTCTTGTCTTCCGCTGTCTTCTACGTCATGGCTTGGACAAGCTTCTGACTTGGAGAATGTGTAGTTCGCTGATTCCCGGGGCCTTACGCGAGAGAGGCTCACCCGGTTAATTACATCTATAGAGTACAATATGTAGAACACCTCCGATTAAGCTGCACATAGTGGTCGTCGTATCTCCAGAATGAGTGCACGGTGTATGATGTAAGTGTCTTTTAAAATTGCCAAAAAAACTTGATCATGACTACGCCATTGTCACGTTGATTGGTAAACGGGATGTTGTTGATGAAGGGGATGACTTTCGCCTCGTCGGTGCCCAGTCGTATGTCCGCCAGTTTTCATCAGCATGAACGTATGTATTGCCTTCGCCTCGTCGGTGCCGAGCAATGATGTGTTTGGTCTCATTCACACAAACCGTGTCGTCGGAATAATAATGATAAGTTTTCTAATAAATTGCCAACACTTCATCATACTTTGTTAATATTAGGTGCTTGTGGGTAGCTTCTTCAACTAACGGTGATGAAGTCGAGGTAGTATTAGACATATATGGCCATGTACGTGCATGGACGCACGCCCCCTGGCCAAACACCTCTCTGTAGCTCGGCTACTCGAGCCTATATCTCTTGACGGTCGTGCTTCTGGTTCTCTCAGGTGGCTGGAATGCAATCGTCAGGGACAACACTGCCATGGTCGCCCGCTACAACTAGGCGACACATGATGGTCACTTGAAGGCAGGTCATCCGCCGAGTGACGAGTCGGTGTCGATGCCGGAGTCTGCCATACAGGGGCAAAGTCACGGTAAGGAGCCCATGTGAATCAGATCACCAGAACGTGTCGTTGGTGAGCCGATGGATGCTGGGACGATGTTGCCGATGCTGATGCAGGCGCGTGTGTCGTGGAACGACGCTTCCAGGGAACCTTGGTAACTATTGATAGCGCAGCTCGCGGCAGTGGTAAGGTGGACGCACCGACAGTGATGAAGGTGAGGTGGCTGATGGACTGGGTGCGATCAGGTAGCTCGTCACGTTCTGTCCTTTACCCCCTGCGATTAGATAATAGAAAATAGATTAAAAATGTTTCTCACCCATGGATGTCGTGAATGCCATATGGATGGATGTTGATTGTCTCGCAAGCGTTGGCTGCTGCTTTGGTGCTTTATTCTGACTTGTATTTGGGCGTCTTCAACAACCTCCTGGCGTCTTCCTCTGTTAGCTTCCTTTTACTGCCTTCTTTTCTCTGATGATGGCTGGGAATGCTCTCTGATGATGGCTGGGAATGTGTGTTGCTGCGCGTGGATGACTTCTCTGGCTGAACGGCGTGAATGCTAGGAGCGATGACTTCCTGATGGCGGTTGGCACTCTCCTCTGGTGGCTTCTCTCTGGTCGCGTCTCCTGACGGCTGCTTCCTGTTCTCTCAGATCACGACGGATGGCGGCCGGCGGCGAGGCCCTTTTCTTTCCTGGCGCTGCACCCCCTTTTTTGCGTGTCTTCTCTTCTGGCCGATCTCTCTGGCCGGCGGCGTCAGTTGCAGCTACCTCGTTGATGCCCCCGTGGATCTGCGATGGTCTCCTTTTTATAGGCAGCTGGCAAACGGATGAACTTCACGTAAGGATAAGTCCTCTATCCCTTGCACGTGCCTGTTAATTAGATAAGGACTCCATACATGTACGTGGATGACTTTTAATTTAAATGATTGGCGTTGCTCAGGTTGTTATGGTCAACTAATCACACGAATATTTTGGATCACAGTGCATGCGGCCAACCTTTGTAGATAAATAACCATATTCATGCATGCATGGGATGGATAGAAAGATCCCAAAGTCATCACGTAACTACAACTCTATTATTTTACGTCTTATCTTCAGTCCCTTTTTTATTTAGTTGATCACCGAAACTGTTTATTATTTATTCTATGATAATTTTTCAACTTCTGCTCAGGAAGTAGAAAAATGTGAAAACTTATCAAAAGAGCTTAGCATTTGTCATGATTCAATTTCTAGCCTTAGAAGTGAAAATGCTAGCTTAGTTTCTAAGGTCACGAAGGACATGCCTTCATCATTTCAATAAATAAATGTAAATGAAGGGCACATTGTCGGTACCCTGAATCAGGGGTACCCTCTTCTACAGCATGAAGACGCTGTACACGTACGACGCCTCCAGACCACACGGAGAACGGCACCCGACCCCACCACATGGGCAGGTCTAAGGGCACCACGTGGCAAGGAAAGATAATACATCCCAGGATGCATCATTGGGTCCGGACCTCCATAGAGGGACACCAGACCCCTGTACGTACAAGTTCGGAGCTCCCAAGAAGGCATGTCGGGTCCCTCGGGTAGGCCCTAGGTCCCTCCAAGTAAGGTCTGGGCCTTGGCAAGGTCCCGGGACGGGGAGGACCTCAGCATGAGTAAGGGTCCGGTTCTGGCACGTGTCCCGGCCTTGCCCTACACTCCCCACTCAGGCGGAGACCCGCTGCTGCCGCGTGGCTTGTGGCCCGTGACATAAGCCAACGGGTCGAGCCTGACGAAAGGCCCCTAAGGCCGCGCAGCCTCTGCATTTATTGCGGAGAGGACGCGCCGCCTGCCACCACGCTGACGGACGACGTGCCCTCTCAACATTTAATGTGTCCTGTCCAATCCGCTAGCAGACGGTGTCAGGGTCATCCAGCAGACGACGCGCCTGACCAGTCTGTTGACAAACAGTGCGCCCGTGCCGTGCGGCGTACTGTGCTCACCACCCCTTCTACAAGAAGCTTCCCCTGCACGCCGAGGATATGCAGATCTCGGATGTCAGGGCACAAGAAGATTGCCCCAGCAGCGAACATTTGTAGCTCCAGCGCTATATTCATTATGTCTCTTGGCCCACATATCGGGGTTCAGTACCTTTGTGCATGCCCCCTTCAGCTATAAAAGGGGAGGCATGCAGCGTTACAAGACAGATCCAATCTTAGTCTCACTCAGACACTCACAAGTTCATACAAGCTCTCAAGCAATACATCACACAGTGGAGTAGGGTGTTACGCTCCGGCGGCCCGAACCACTCTAAATCCTTGTGTATTCTTGTGTTTCCTCCCAGTTTCCAACTAACAAGCAAAACGCTTAGGCCTCTCTTCATCTTAGGATTTAGGGTGGGTGCACTCCGCCACCCGGCTGGAGATTTCCTCTCCGACACACATGTAACACATAAGAATGTAAATAATGATGATAAATCGATAAATTGTTTACATTCTCATTTCATAACCATGAATAAATACTCATAATATTCATATTTTATTGATACCTTTGGCTTGTCGGAAGGTGTTGAGAGCACCTAGAGGGGGGGGGGGGTGAATAGGTGATCCTGTAAAAACTTAAACTTATAGCCACAAAACTTGATTAGGTGTTAGCACAGTTTATGCCAAGTGGCTAGAGAGGAGTCAAAACACAATAACCACAAGAATCCAATCACAGAGATGACACAGTGGTTATCCCGTGGTTCGGCCAAGTACAAAACTTGCCTACTCCACGTTGTGGCGTCCCAACGGACGAGAGTTGCACTCAACTCCTCTCAAGTGATCCAATGATCAACTTGAATACCACGGTGTTCTTGCTTTTCTTTTCTCAATCCCGTTTGCGAGGAATCTCCACAACTTGGAGCCTCTCGCCCTTACAAAAGATGTTCACAGAGAATCACAGAGCAAAGGAGGGATTAGCAACTCACACACGACACAAAGATCACAGCGAATACGCACACACAAGACCCAGACTTGAGCTCAAAAGACTAGCACACTAGAACGGAGCTCAAATCACTAGAATGTCGAACAAGTGCGCGAGATTGATGTGTGAGTGATCAAGAGTGCTCAAGGAATGCTTGGTGTACTCCTCCATGCGCCAAGGGGTCCCTTTTATAGCCCCAAGGCAGCTAGGAGCCGTTGGGAACAAATCTGGAAGGCCATCTTTGCCTTCTGTCTCGTGGCGCACCGGACAGTCCGGTGCACACCGGACACTGTCCGGTGCCCGATTTGTTTCCATAAAAAGCGAAGCCGACCGTTGCCGACCGTTGCAGATCTGGCGCACCGGACAGTCCGGTGCACACCGGACAGTCCGGTGTTTCCTTCCGACCGTTGGCTCGGCCACGTGTCGCGCGCCGATCGCGCGGCCGACCGTTGGCCCGGCCGACCGTTGGCTCACCGGACAGTCCGGTGCACACCGGACAGTCCGGTGAATTTTAGCCGAAGTCGCCGGAGAAAAACCCGAGAGCGGCCTCTTCGGCCGAGGCAGCCTGGCGCACCGGACACTGTCCGGTGCACCACCGGACAGTCCGGTGCCCCAGACCGAAACAGCCTCTTGGCTGTACACAGCCAAGTCTTCTCTTCTCTTCTTCTTTCTGTTTCTAACACTTAGACAAATATATTAGTACACAAAACCAATGTACTAAGGCTTAGAAACATACCTTTACTTGTGATTTGCAACTTGTCCATCCATGGGCATATTTTCACATTTTGGCACCTGTGTTTGCACTTAATCACCAAAATACTTAGAAACGGCCCAAGGGCACATTTCCCTTTCAATCTCCCCCTTTTTGGTGATTTATGCCAACACAACATAAAGCAACTAGAACAAGTGCAAAATCACTTCAAATAAAAACTCAAATTGGTTTTGATTCAATTTTGGCATATATGGATCATCCTTTGCCACCACTTGGTTTGTTTTTGCAAATCAAACTCAAATCTCTATTTCTAAGTCAAACACACATGTTGAGACATAAAGAGAGTCATTCCAAAAGAGATTGATCAAAGAGTTCAAAAACTCCCCCTATTTCCCATAATCAATACTTCTCCCCACAAGGCCAACTTTTGACAATAGAGACAATAAGAGACAATAAAAGCTTTTGACAAAACAAAAACTCTATTCTACTATTTTCAAAATCTCTCAAGTGGTAGCTGATCCATTTATCACTTTGGCCTTTATTTTCTCCCCCTTTGGCATCAAGCACCAAAACGGGATCAATCTTGGCCCCTTTAATCTCATTGCCTCACCAAAGTCTTCAAATAAGATTTCATGAGATGAACTTGGAATTAGTTACCCTCTCATCGGAGTGCAGTGGAAGTCTTTCATGGTCCAAGTCCACCTTTTCCCTTTCAATCCTCCTTTGAGACTCAATCAAGCAAACTCAAGCAAATGGTTAGTCTCAAAGGGTCAAGTTGTAACACATCTCCCCCTAAACATGTGCATCACTTTGCAACGGACTTGTGAGGTCCAGGGAGTGTTTGTACAACTTGAGCACCATAATAAGCAACAAAATGCAAAAAGGAACATGATCAAAGGCATAAGTACATGTATGCTACAATTCAATCCAGGTTCCGCGAATCTATGACATTTAGCTCACTACGCAACCTGCAAAAGGTCTTCTCATCTAGAGGCTTAGTGAAGATATCGGCTAGCTGGTTCTCGGTGCTAACATGAAACACTTCGATATCTCCCTTTTGCTGGTGGTCTCTCAAAAAGTGATGCCGGATGTCTATGTGCTTTGTGCGGCTGTGCTCAACAGGATTCTCCGCCATGCGGATAGCACTCTCATTGTCACATAGGAGTGGGACTTTGCTCAGATTGTAGCCAAAGTCCCGGAGGGTTTGCCTCATCCAAAGTAGTTGCGCGCAACACTGTCCTGCGGCAACATACTCGGCCTCAGCGGTGGATAGGGCAACGGATGTTTGTTTCTTAGAGTTCCATGACACCAGGGACCTTCCTAAGAATTGGCACGTCCCCGATGTACTCTTCCTATCGACCTTACATCCAGCATAGTCGGAGTCTGAGTATCCAACTAAGTCAAAGGTAGACCCCTTTGGATACCAGAGCCCGAAGCAAGGCGTAGCAACCAAATATCTAAGAATTCGCTTCACCGCCACTAAGTGACACTCCTTAGGATCGGATTGAAATCTAGCACACATGCATACGCTAAGCATAATATCCGGTCTACTAGCACATAAGTAAAGCAAAGAACCTATCATTGACCGGTATGCTTTTTGATCAACGGACTTACCTCCTTTGTTGAGGTCGGTGTGTCCGTCGGTCCCCATCGGAGTCTTTGCGGGCTTGGCGTCCTTCATCCCAAACCGCTTTAGCAGATCTTGCGTGTACTTCGTTTGGGAGATGAAGGTGCCGTCCTTGAGTTGCTTCACTTGGAACCCAAGGAAGTAGTTCAACTCGCCCATCATCGACATCTCGAATTTCTGCGTCATCACCCTGCTAAACTCTTCACAAGACTTTTGGTTAGTAGAACCAAATATTATGTCATCGACATAAATTTGGCACACAAACAAATCACCATTACAAGTCTTAGTAAAAAGAGTTGGATCGGCTTTCCCAACCTTGAAAGCATTAGCAATTAAGAAATCTCTAAGGCATTCATACCATGCTCTTGGGGCTTGCTTAAGTCCATAGAGCGCCTTAGAGAGCTTACACACATGGTCGGGGTACCGTTCATCCTCGAAGCCAGGGGGTTGCTCCACGTACACCTCCTCCTTGATTGGCCCGTTGAGGAAGGCGCTCTTCACATCCATTTGAAACAACCTGAAAGAATGGTGAGCGGCATATGCTAGCAAGATACGAATTGATTCTAGCCTAGCCACAGGAGCAAAATTCTCCTCGAAATCCAAACCTGCGACTTGGGCATAACCTTTTGCCACAAGTCGAGCCTTGTTCCTCGTCACCACCCCGTGCTCGTCCTGTTTGTTGCGGAACACCCACTTGGTTCCCACAACATTTTGCTTCGGACGAGGCACCAGTGTCCAAACTTCATTGCGCTTGAAGTTGTTTAACTCCTCTTGCATGGCCAACACCCAGTCCGGATCTAGCAAGGCCTCTTCTACCCTGAAAGGCTCAATAGAAGAGACAAAGGAGTAATGCTCACAAAAATTAACTAATCGAGATCGAGTAGTTACTCCCTTGCTAATGTCACCCAGAATTTGGTCGACGGGATGATCCCTTTGAATCATCGCTCGAACTTGAGTTGGAGGTGCCGGTTGCGCTTCTTCCTCTATCACTTGATCATCTTGTGCTCCCCCTTGATCAAGCGCCTCCACTTGAGGTACCTGTTCGTCATCTTCGGTTGGGGGTTGCACCATAGTTGAGGAAGAAGGTTGATCTCGTTCATCTTGTTCCTGTGGCCGTACTTCTCCAATCGCCATGGTACGTATAGCGGCCGTCGGAACATCTTCTTCATCTACATCATCACAATCAACAACTTGCTCTCTTGGAGAGCCATTAGTCTCATCAAATACAACGTCGCTAGAGACTTCAACCAAACCCGATGATTTGTTGAAGACTCTATACGCCTTTGTATTTGAGTCATAACCTAATAAAAACCCTTCTACAGCTTTGGGAGCAAACTTAGAATTTCTACCCTTCTTTACTAGAATGTAGCATTTACTCCCAAATACACGAAAGTACGATACATTGGGTTTGTTACCGGTTAGTAGCTCATACGACGTCTTCTTGAGGAGGCGATGAAGGTAGACCCTGTTGATGGCGTGGCACGCCGTGTTCACGGCTTCCGTCCAAAAGCACTCGGGGGTCTTGAACTCTCCTAGCATCGTCCTCGCCATGTCGATGAGCGTCCTGTTCTTCCTCTCTACCACACCATTTTGCTGTGGTGTGTAGGGAGCGGAGAACTCGTGCTTGATCCCTTCCTCTTCAAGGAACTCCTCCACTTGAAGGTTCTTGAACTCGGACCCGTTGTCGCTTCTTATCTTTTTCACTTTGAGCTCAAACTCATTTTGAGCTCTCCTGAGGAAGCGTTTGAGGGTCCCTTGGGTTTCAGACTTATCCTGCAAAAAGAACACCCAAGTGAAGCGGGAAAAATCATCAACAATAACTAAACCATACTTACTTCCCCCTATGCTTAGATAGGCGACGGGTCCGAAGAGGTCCATATGCAGCAGCTCCAGGGGTCTTGAAGTGGTCATCACATTCTTGCTGTGATGCGCTCCTCCCACCTGTTTCCCTGCTTGACAAGCTGCACAAGGTCTATCTTTTTCGAATTGAACATTGGTTAGACCTATCACGTGTTCTCCCTTTAGAAGCTTGTGAAGGTTCTTCATCCCCACATGTGCTAAGCGGCGATGCCACAGCCAGCCCATGCAAGTCTTAGCCATTAAGCATGCATCTAGACCGGCCTCTTCTTTTGCAAAATCAACTAAATAAAGTTTGCCGTCTAATACACCCTTAAAAGCTAGTGAACCATTACTTCTTCTAAAGACAGACACATCTATATTTGTAAACAGACAGTTATATCCCATATTGCACAATTGACTAACAGATAGTAAATTATATCCTAGTGACTCTACTAAAAACACATTAGAGATAGAGTGCTCATTAGAAATTGCAATTTTACCTAACCCTTTTACCTTGCCTTGATTCCCATCACCGAATATGATTGAATCTTGGGAATCCTTATTCTTGACGTAGGAGGTGAACATCTTCTTCTCCCCCGTCATATGGTTTGTGCATCCGCTATCAATAATCCAGCTTGAACCCCCGGATGCATAAACCTGCAAGGCAAATTTAGGCTTGGGTCTTAGGTACCCAACTCATGTTGGGTCCTACAAGGTTAGTGCAAATATCCTTAGGGACCCAAATGCAAGTTTTGTCTCCCTTGCATTTTGCCCCTAACTTCCTAGCAACAATTTTCTTATCCTTTCTACAAATAGCAAAGGAAGCATTTAAAGCATAATAAATTGTGGAAGGTTCATTTGCTATTTTCCTAGGAGCATGAATAACATTCCTTCTAGGCACATGATGAATAGCATTTCTTTTAGGAACAACATTTCTCCTAGTAACATTTCTATCATACACATAAGAGGAACTAGGAGCAAACATGGTATGAGAATCATAAACATATGAATCATAAGCATCATGACTTACATTTCTAGTTTGTCTTCTATCATGATACAAAAATGCATGGTTCCTTTTAGCACTAGTAGCCATAGGGGCCTTCCCTTTCTCCTTGGCGGGAATGGGAGCCTTATGGCTTGTTAAGTTCTTAGCTTCTCTCTTGAAGCCAAGTCCATCCTTAATTGAGGGGTGTCTACCAATTGTGTAGGCATCCCTTGCAAATTTTAGCTTATCGAAATCATTCTTGCTAGTCTTAAGTTGAGCATTAAGACTAGCCAGTTCATCATTAAGCTTGGAAATTGAAACTAGGTGTTCACTACAAGCATTAATGTCAAAGTCTTTACACCTAGTACAAATTTCAACATGTTCTACACAAGAATTGGATTTGTTTGCTACTTCTAATTTAGCATTTAAATCATTGTTGACACCTTTCAAAGTAGAAATGGTTTCATGACAAGTAGATAGTTCAAAAGAAAGCATTTCATTTCTCTTAACTTCTAAAGCATAGGATTTTTGTGCCTCAACAAATTTATCATGCTCTTCATACAACAAATCCTCTTGCTTTTCTAAAAGTATATTCTTTTCATTCAAGGCATCAATTAATTCATTAATTTTGTCTATCTTAGATCTATCTAAGCCCTTGAACAAACATGAATAATCTACTTCATCCTCATCACTAGATTCGTCCTCACTTGAAGAAGCATAGGTAGAGTTGCGAGTACATACCTTCTTCTCTCTTGCCATAAGGCATGTGTGACGCTCGTTGGGGAAGAGGGTTGATTTGTTGAAGGCGGTGGCGGCGAGTCCTTCATTGTCGGAGTCGGACGAGGAGCAATCCGAGTCCCACTCCTTGCCTAGATGCGCCTCGCCCTTTGCCTTCTTGTAATGCTTCTTCTTTTCCCTCTTGTTCCCCTTTTCCTGGTCACTATCATTATCAGGACAGTTAGCAATAAAATGACCAAGCTTACCGCATTTGAAGCATGATCGCTTCCCCTTGGTCTTAGTCTTGCTCGGCTGTCCATTGCGACCCTTTAGCACCGTCTTGAATCTCTTGATAATGAGGGCCATTTCTTCTTCATTAAGACCGGCCGCCTCAATTTGCGCCACCTTGCTGGGTAGCGCCTCCTTATTTTGTTGACAAGGGTCTTGAGCCGGTTGTATGTTTGAGTTGGCTCCTCGCCCCTTATCATCGCGAACCGTCCAAGCTCGCCCTCCACCAACTCCATTTTGGTGAGCAAGGTAGCGTCATTTCCCTCATGAGAGATCTTGAGGGTATCCCAGATTTGCTTGGCGTTATCCAAGCCACTCACTTTATTATATTCATCCCTGCACAATGAGGCTAGAAGAACAGTAGTAGCTTGTGCATTCTTATGGATTTGCTCATTAATGAATATAGGACTATCCGAACTATTAAAGTGCATTCCACTATCTACAATCTCCCATATGCTAGGATGGAGAGAGAATAGGTGACTACGCATTTTGTGGCTCCAAAATCCGTAGTCCTCCCCATCAAAGTGTGGGGGCTTGCCGAGTGGAATGGAAAGCAAATGTGAATTTGAACTATGCGGAATACGAGAGTAGTCAAAAGAAAAGTTAGAATTAACCGGTTTCCTTTGTTTGTCGTAGTCGTCGTCCTTTTGGGAAGAAGAGGACTCATCGCTGTCGTAGTAGACGATCTCCTTGATGCGTCTTGTCTTCTTCTTCTTCCCATCTCTTCGCTTGTGGCCCGAGCCCGAGTCATTGGACTTGTCATCCCTTGGCTCGTTGACGAAGGACTCCTTCTCCTTGTCGTTGATCACAATTCCCTTCCCCTTAGGATCCATCTCTTCGGGCGGTTAGTCCCTTTCTTGAAGAGAACGGCTCCGATACCAATTGAGAGCACCTAGAGGGGGGGGGTGAATAGGTGATCCTGTAAAAACTTAAACTTATAGCCACAAAACTTGATTAGGTGTTAGCACAGTTTATGCCAAGTGGCTAGAGAGGAGTCAAAACACAATAACCACAAGAATCCAATCACAGAGATGACACAGTGGTTATCCCGTGGTTCGGCCAAGTACAAAACTTGCCTACTCCATGTTGTGGCGTCCCAACGGACGAGAGTTGCACTCAACTCCTCTCAAGTGATCCAATGATCAACTTGAATACCACGGTGTTCTTGCTTTTCTTTTCTCAATCCCGTTTGCGAGGAATCTCCACAACTTGGAGCCTCTCGCCCTTACAAAAGATGTTCACAGAGAATCACAGAGCAAAGGAGGGATTAGCAACTCACACACGACACAAAGATCACAGCGAATACGCACACACAAGACCCAGACTTGAGCTCAAAAGACTAGCACACTAGAACGGAGCTCAAATCACTAGAATGTCGAACAAGTGCGCGAGATTGATGTGTGAGTGATCAAGAGTGCTCAAGGAATGCTTGGTGTACTCCTCCATGCGCCAAGGGGTCCCTTTTATAGCCCCAAGGCAGCTAGGAGCCGTTGGGAACAAATCTGGAAGGCCATCTTTGCCTTCTGTCTCGTGGCGCACCGGACAGTCCGGTGCACACCGGACACTGTCCGGTGCCCGATTTGTTTCCATAAAAAGCGAAGCCGACCGTTGCCGACCGTTGCAGATCTGGCGCACCGGACAGTCCGGTGCACACCGGACAGTCCGGTGTTTCCTTCCGACCGTTGGCTCGGCCACGTGTCGCGCGCCGATCGCGCGGCCGACCGTTGGCCCGGCCGACCGTTGGCTCACCGGACAGTCCGGTGCACACCGGACAGTCCGGTGAATTTTAGCCGAAGTCGCCGGAGAAAAACCCGAGAGCGGCCTCTTCGGCCGAGGTAGCCTGGCGCACCGGACACTGTCCGGTGCACCACCGGACAGTCCGGTGCCCCAGACCGAAACAGCCTCTTGGCTGTACACAGCCAAGTCTTCTCTTCTCTTCTTCTTTCTGTTTCTAACACTTAGACAAATATATTAGTACACAAAACCAATGTACTAAGGCTTAGAAACATACCTTTACTTGTGATTTGCAACTTGTCCATCCATGGGCATATTTTCACATTTTGGCACCTGTGTTTGCACTTAATCACCAAAATACTTAGAAACGGCCCAAGGGCACATTTCCCTTTCAGGTGTGAACGTGAGAGTGATGCGAGAGCTATTACAGTGTAGCCTGAACAGTATAGTGTTACTGTTCATCTATTAATAGGCACGGGACGCAGTCCGGACAAGATTACATTCATGCCCCCGACTTTTACTGCTAACAATAAGATAAGTTGTCAAGGGTTAAGTAGTCTTTTATCCTTTAGGTCGGTTCCATCTTCCACCTTCGTCGTTGTGCTAAGCCAATGCTTTTTCGGCCACAGCTTCGGCGCCCGTTCATCCTGTTCCATATCACGCATGCTTTCATCCTGAAGTCGAAGCCTCCTGTATCAGTCTGTGTTACACTGAAAAACATATTAGTCACGTTTTTTAGGACCTTCGGAAGAGGAAGGCCCCCAATAATTGCCAAAGAAGGACACGACGAAGACATGTCACCTGGAGGCGACATAAGTAGTATACTGCTAGATACATATAGGGAGAGAGCACGCAAGCGAGAAAGAAGCCCAACCGAAGCAGCTCCAAACCGAGAGGCACCCGCACCAGGCGTCAATCCAAGAAGGGCGAGAGAATGCGAGTGCCTTCCTAGCCCTGGACTCGCCGAGGCGACACAACAACACCACCAACTTTGTAGCATATGCCGACTGCTGCCGCACTATGGGCCTTGGTTGTCCAATATCTCAGACCTGGACTCCTCATCGCCAAGATAACCAAAGCGTTGCAGGTGCCACCGTGTCCTCCTCGGCGGCACACATGGAGAAAGGCTAAGAGCAAGACCGACTCGCCCCGTACACACGTCGACGAGCGTCGGTCGGCTCGTGGCTACGACCGTGGGCGGACGCAGCAGATTAGGGAGGAAGAACAGGGCGAAGGTCGGGAAGGCGAACGAGACGTCCGACGATGACGAAAACGATGGTGCACGCATGCTGTGAAACGTCCTCGTGGACGTACAATACCCACTGCGCCGGTCGGTGTCGGGACTGGTGTCGGACGAATACGGAGAGGAGGCACATGCTCCCACGCCCTCTGCCGAGAATAGGGTGGCGCGAAGGCGAAGGCATGAGGAAAGAGAAAAAAGAAGCAGGATGGCGAATGAGGTGGCGACAATTGAGTCAAGGACCATCATTATGATGTGGAGGTATAGATGACCAAATGAACCGTGTTTGGTGGGCCGGCCCGAGGCACGGCCCATTTAGTAGTGTTTGGGCCAGCCCGGCACGAGCACCATGCCGTGTTTGGGTAGTAGGCTTGACCCATAGTGCTTGCCCGACCCGACACAATTATATTTTTTTATTTTACAAATAATCGTATATACATATATATATTCAATATTAAAAACATCTGAGCATGATGTTCTACTGGTTAGATGGCTTCACCCAGTGTCGTTCACCCAGTGTTCTACTGGTTAGAGGTTGTGGGTTCCAAACCCCACCTCTTGAACCACTTTTTAACATTTTACGCTGATTTAACCAAATGACCCGGCAGAGTCAGTGGGCCGGCGTGTGATGGGTTATTTGTAAAAAGATGACTACCGTTGAAATTAATGTTTTAATATAGTAGAGATAGAAATTTTATATAAAAATTTTCTATATCTTTTTATTGTCTAACAGATTTTCTATATCTCATTTGTATTTTATATAGTCGTTCTTGTTTTTTATATTTGGCTAACAAAAAATTATAAATAAAAATAACTATATTTAGACAAACAATTAAAGAAGTTGTAGAAAGATAATTTTTCATCAAAATCTCTACAGTTAGAACTTATTTGGATGCATGACGATTGAAGGTTTCCCCATTTAATCCCTATGTATCCAAACAAGCATTTGACAATTAGGAAAGATATGTTTACAATCACTCTCACCCACTGAAAAAATAAATTTTTATGCTCTCCTAAAAATTTGAAAACATCTAATTTACCTCTTAAGCAGTTTTAGCTAACATGAGTACGTCACACTACATCAGTTGTTCTACGTGACACCGCGTTAGAAAGATCTAGAATAGCTATAGTGAGTAAATAGCTTATTAAAATTCTTCCGGTGACACTTGCTAGCAAAAAATACAAATATAGATCAAAGACAGGACAAAAAAATTTCATGAAAAAAATTTACGAAAAATGACGGGGACCAACCGAAACATTCACTGAACGAGAAAAAATTATAGAACACAAGAAATGCGGTGACCGTTTTTTTTTGCAATTTAGCATTTTTAGAGAAAAAAAATCATATTTAGCTCTCTAGACGATATAATAACGTTTTTAAACCCTTTGCTCAGTGACATAGACCACGACACCGAGATAATATGTCTCGGTGCCTTGACTTATGCGTGGAGGCCAGAGCAGCCGCACGTGAGTTTGAAACTTTGAATTCTAAAGTGTTTTTTCTTCTAAAAGTTGTAGTTATGTGCTTATATATTTGGTTTGCCCCAAGCGCTATTGTAAGCATAGCAGTAATTTCAGCTAGAGAAAAAGGAGTCGCGTTTGTTTAGTTAAGTTTGTTGTGCAGAGAAAATGACTTTGTTCGAGGACTGCATGTAGTTTTATTCTAACCTTCAACTTCAAGTTTTTGTTTCGATATAATCTCTCAGTTGCATGCATAATTGGGTACGGGGATTCCCGCGGGGAGAAAATCCCCCGCTCGGGGACGGGGATGGGGGAAAATCCTCTCCGTTACACTTCGCGGGGATGGGAACGAGGATTCTTCTCCCCCGCAGGGATGGGTATGGGGGCTCAACCCTCGACGGAGAATTCTCCATTGTCATCTCTAGTCTCATGGCTAGCAGCATGCCGCACGCTACATTACATATACGTGCACGCAGAACGAAACAAACCCGTGCTCACACACTTGGCACCAAGATCTATGATGCTGAGATATATCACGTCAGTCGCTAGTGTGTCCCGTAAACGTTAGTATGGTTGAGATCTCGGTGCCAGGGGCAGATCTAAGATCTGATCATGCCCCAGGCCAATCTATTTAATCTACTAGAGTTTTAATAGATTTTGACCTAAATGTAATCAAGTCATGCAGAGATATACAAATCACGTCTCGAGCCACGAACCGAGTGGGTAGCCCCCTGTATGCGCCCCTGCTCGGCGCCATGGCATATGGTGTCGAGCAAAGGGTCCAAAAATACTATTAAGTTGTCCAAAAGGTTAAACATGATTTTTTAAAAGAAGCGGTAGAAGTTGATCAATCCCTTGACTAGCCACAAGGCTTACTGAATCCTTCTACCAAAATGTTGCCAGTTCAGGTGATCAACAAGGCACTAATGTGCTACGTGCAATCACTGTAACAACAGTTTGAGGTAAGTAGTAGAGTTCGTTTGAAGCTAATCATGTGCCGTAGGATTCATCCACCAACCAAAAGTCCTACGAATTTCACTCTTTTTTGGCCTCACATCCTCCTTATCAAGCCTGCGACCATGAGCTCGCTCGACTTTAGCAACCTACCTACCCTCGTGCAAGAAGTTGTAAGTCTAAACTTTCCCTTTCTGAGCATGTCCTATAATGGATCAATACATGTAGCTGCTTACACGTACACACGGTGCCCCGCAAAAATTCACATGTATTGAATATTGAATAAACATTCGTGCAACCACACAGTGTCCGCAAAAATTCACACATATTGATTAATTGATTAAACGCTCGCGTAATGCGTGAGCAAAAGTAACAGTACATAGAATGGGGAAAAGATAGAAATGAGGCTTCGTTTTCTTTCAAAATTAATCATCTATCTACTTGAAGAAACCATCCATAACCCCCAAAAAGAGGCATTTTGTGGCAAAATCCAAAAGTGCTCCGAATAATACGGAAGAAAACAGGGATTTTTTCTTGGCATAATGTAGCAGCCATCTGAACATTGGCCGATGCAACTTCCTGAAACACTAAAAATAAAAGCAGCATATCCAGATTTCCAGTCGATTCACCAAGTCGAACATGACCAACGAAGATGGTTGCGAGTAATGTTGGATCTTTTATGGGCTTGGCCCATTTATTGAATAAACTCTATGGTGTGTAATGGTGGAGAATACCAATAGTACCACATTGGAAGTCCAAGGGTCTTTTGCCTTGACTTATATGGTGGGATTTATTCCACTTAACTTGAGAAGTCAAGAAATGGACAAGGGCGTGCCACACGCGCGCGCGCGCGCCGCCGCCGCCGCCGGCCGGGCCGGGCCGGGCGTGGCGAGGCAGGCAGGCAGGCAGGCAGGCGAGCGGGCGTGGTGTGGTTGTGTTAATTTTTAGCACTCACTAACCGCGTACGTTAGCCAAGTGACTCTGTCTCTTCGTCTGCCGAGTGACCCTGTCTCTTCGTCAGTCAGCCGAGTGACCCTTCTCCTTCAGCTGCCGACTTATGGCGTGACTCGGCAAGAGCTGGCCGACTCATGGCATAACTCGGCTAGAGCTGGCCGACTCTTGGCGTGACTCGGCGACCTTTCTCCTTCAGCTTCCCTCTGCGAGAGGTTAAATAGAGGAGCACCCCTGTCACTCGGTACACGCGAGAAACACTTCCAGTCTCACAATCCAGCCGCCGAGTGAGGGTATTTCCATCTCGTGACTCTGCGCGCACAGAGAAGCGAGAGGGCAGGTGCCTCCGAAGCCGGTGCCGTTTGAGACCTTGCACGGGGGATCGGCAATTAGGTTTTTGGGGAGCGTCTTCGCGACTGCCCAACATCTGTCTTCATCGCTGGTTCTTGGCGTTTTCAACTCGATCGGATGACAAGAGAAGTTGGACAAGGATCAGGATCCTCGGAGCGCATGGGAGGGTATGATCAATTCAGTTCATTACAGTTTTATATTCTGCATATTATATATGTCGTATGTAGCTTTGCTCTATCATATTATAATATGTTATATCTGTCTGTCTTAATCTTACAGTCATCCTGTTTATATTGTTATCTGTTTATTTCCAGTTGTTCCGCAATAAACCATGAACCATGCGTATATACTTATTTTATTTATATGATTTACATGCTTCATATGCTTGGTGTTCTCATGATCCATATTGTTATGGATATTTTTGAGATCACGATTTCTATGGTTAATTATTTATTATATGTCATCATCATAATGTTAATTTATGGAATTAAAATAATTCGAAAAATGCCTATATTTCTAACAATCCAAAAACCTAATGTTAGGCATTTTTCTGTCAGAGGTTTTGCTGCTGTGCTAAAGCCTGATCCTTTTGATGGTAAAAACTTCTTGATATGGAAAGCTAAGATGGAATTGTGGCTAACTGCAATGTCTTGTTTTCATGCCGCTGAGGGCAAGCCTGCCAACTTACCTCCTGAGGATGAGGCTAAGTTTAAGGCTGAAGACAACCTCTTTCGAGGTGCAGTGATTAGCGCACTGGATACTAAATTCCAGAAAAGCTATATCATCCTTCCCACGGGGAAAGAGCTGTGGGATGCTCTTGTTGGAAAGTTTGGAGTTACTGACGCTGGTAGCGAGCTGTACCTCATGGAGCAGCTGTATGACTACAAGATGGTTGAGAACCGATCTGTAGTGGAACAGGCTCATGAGTTTCAGGCACTAGCTAAGGAACTCGAACTTTTTCCTTGTCCTCTGCCTGACAAGTTTGTGGCTGGCGGTATAATCGCCAAGTTGCCACCTTCTTGGAAGGACTTTGCTACCTCTCTCAAACATAAGAGACAAGAGTTCAATGTGGAGGAGCTCATTGGTACTCTTGATGTTGAGGAAAGAGCTAGATCAAAGGACAATGGAAAAGGTGTGGAGACCTCTACTGCTAATGTGGTGCAGAAGAGAAACTTCCGCAAGTTTAACAAGAAGAAAAACCAGAATAAACCAGAGAACGCGAATAAACCTGTTCAACCAGCACAGTTTAAAAAGAAGAACAACAATAACAAGGGAAAGGGAGGATGCTTTGTCTGTGGCAGTGATCAACATTGGGCAAGAGAGTGCCCTGATCGCAAGTTCACTCAAGACAAGAAATCAGCTCATGTTGTAACTACTGAAACTGAAGGAGGAACATCTGGGTATGGTAATTCCTTACCATTTGTTCTTTCAGTCTGTAATTCACCTGAGTGGTGGATGGACAGTGGTGCAAACATTCATGTGTGTGCTGATGCCTCTATGTTCACTTCCTACCAGGTCGGGAGGTCTGGAGCCTTGTTAATGGGAAATGGGTCGCGTGCTCATGTTCTTGGTGTTGGTACGGTCATTCTGAAGTTTACTTCGGGAAAGACGGTGCCATTGAAGAGCGTGCAGCATGTGCCCTCTATCAAGAAGAATCTCGTTAGCGCTTCTATGCTATGTCGAGATGGATATAAAATTGTTCTTGAGTCTAATAAATGTGTTGTGTCGAAACATGGTACCTTTGTTGGTAAAGGATATGATTGCGGAGGCTTGTTCCGCTTATCACTGCATGATGTGTGTAATAAACTGGTGAATTTTGTTAATTTTTCTGATGAGTCAGATTTATGGCATTCACGGTTTTGTCATGCAAGCTTTGGCTGTCTTATGCGGTTAGCAAATATAAATTTAATTCCTAAATTTAACTTGGTCAAAAAGTTTAAGTGCCATGTGTGTGTTGAATCAAAACAACCCCGCAAGCCTCACAAGGCTGCTGAGGCGAGGAGTTTGGCACCTCTAGAACTTGTTCATTCTGATCTGTGCGAGATGAATGGAATTTTGACCAAAGGTGGTAAAAGATACTTTCTCACTTTTATAGATGACTCCACTAGATTTTGCTATGTGTATCTCTTAAAAACAAAAGATGAAGCGTTCAATTATTTTAAGGCCTATAAAGCTGAAGTTGAGAACCAACTTTAGAGGAAAATAAAACGGTTAAGGTCTGATCGAGGTGGAGAATATTTCTCTAATGTGTTCGATGAATTCTGCGTGGAACATGGTATTATTCATGAGAGGACACCGCCATTCTCACCACAATCCAATGGGATTGCTGAAAGGAAAAACCGCACTCTAACAGATTTGGTGAATGCCATGTTGAGTACAGCGGGATTATCCAAGGCATGGTGGGGTGAGGCGATTTTGACAGCATGTCATGTCCTGAATAGAGTTCCAACAAAGAACAAAGAGATCACACCATTCGAGGAATGGGAAAAGAGAAGATTAAATCTCTCATATTTGCGCACTTGGGGTTGCTTGGCTAAAGTGAATGTGCCAATCAACAAAAAGCGAAAACTTGGGCCTAAAACTGTTGACTGTATATTCCTTGGATACTCTTTTCACAGCACTGGGTATAGGTTCTTAATTATAAAATCTGATGTGCCTGATATGTATGTTGATACTATCATGGAATCAAGAGACGCAACATTTTTTGAGAATGAGTTTCCCATGAAGAATACACCTAGTGATATAAGTCATGAGACTATAATTCCCCATGAGCACGAACTGTCGATTCCTATAGATCATGCTGAGGATTCTCACGTGCACATCCCTGAGGAGGATGACACTATAGTCACTCGAAAGAGCAAGAGACAGAGGGTTGCAAAATCCTTTGGTAATGACTTTATAGTGTACCTTATGGAAGACACACCAACTACCATTAGTGAGGCATATTCCTCTCCTGATGCTGACTTATGGAAGGAAGCAGTAAGGAGTGAGATGGAATCTATTATGTCTAATGGAACTTGGGAGGTCGTGGACCGTCCTTATGGTTGTCAACCTATAGGTTGCAAATGGATATTCAAGAAAAAGCTTAGGCCTGATGGTACAATTGAGAGGTACAAGGCAAGGCTTGTGGCCAAAGGATATACCCAAAAGGAGGGTGAAGATTTCTTTGACACCTACTCGTCAGTGGCTCGATTGACTACAATTCGCACATTAATAGCTGTGGCAGCCTCTTATGGTCTTATCATTCATCAGATGGATGTTAAGACAGCTTTCCTAAATGGAGAGTTGGATGAGGAGATCTATATGGATCAGCCAGAAGGGTTCATTGCGGATGGTCAAGAGAACAAGGTGTGCAGGTTGATAAAATCATTGTATGGCCTAAAACAAGCACCTAAGCAATGGCATGAAAAGTTTGATAATACTCTTACAGCAGCTGGCTTTGTTGTAAATGAATCTGACACGTGTGTATACTATCGGTATGGTGGGGGTGAGTCTGTTATGCTGTGCCTTTATGTTGATGACATTTTGATCTTTGGATCAAATCTCAATGTGATTGAGGAAGTTAAAAATCTTCTATCGAGCAATTTCGAGATGAAAGATTTGGGAGAGGCTGATGTCATTCTAAACATCAAGCTTGTTAGAGAAGCTGATGGTGGGGTAACTTTGTTACAATCCCATTATGTGGAAAAGGTATTGAGTCGCTTTGGTTTTAGTGACTGTGATCCTGCTCCAACACCTTATGACCCCAGTGTGCTATTAAGAAAGAATCGGAGAATAGCAAGGGATCAATTGACATACTCCCAGATCATTGGCTCGCTCATGTACCTTGCAAGTGCAACAAGGCCAGACATCTCTTATGCTGTGAGTAAGCTAAGTCGGTTTGTGTCGAAACCAGGAGATGATCACTGGCGTGCTCTTGAGAGAGTGTTGCGGTATTTGAAAGGTACTATGACATACGGTATTCATTATACCGGAAACCCAAAAGTGCTGGAAGGCTATTGTGATGCCAACTGGATTTCTGATGCTGATGAGCTTTATGCCACAAGCGGATATGTGTTTCTGTTTGGAGGTGGCGCTGTTTCCTGGAAGTCTTGCAAGCAGACTATCTTAACGAAGTCTACAATGGAAGCAGAACTCGCAGCATTAGACACTGCTGGGGCTGAGGCCGAGTGGCTTCGTGATTTCCTATTGGACTTACCGGTAGTTGAAAAACCGATACCGGCTATTTCCATGAACTGTGACAACCAAACGGTGATTACAAAGGTTAACAGTTCTAGGAATAACATGAAGTCTACAAGGCATGTTAAGAGGAGATTGAAATCTGTCAGAAAGTTGAAAAACTCCGGAGTTATAACTGTGGATTATGTCCACACATCAAATAATCTGGCAGATCAATTCACTAAGGGTCTATCACGCAATGTGATAGAAAGTGCATCGAGGGAAATGGGTATGAGACCCATGTGAGATCTACTCTAGTGGTAACCTGCTCTATGTGATCGGAGATCCCGTGAAGTAGAGTGGAGAAACAAGCTAGGAGTAGATTGTGAGGAAAGATCCCTTCTTTAACTCATTTCTGATGCACATCTTTCCTATCTGTAAGGCAGGATGGTTTTTACCTTAATGTATTCCAAGAGTCTTATAAAGGTGAGATGTTGTCCTACAGAACATCTTCTGAGGAATACACCTATATGAGTCAGACTGCTAGTCACAGTCTATGGGATTTGGGTAATCCCTAAATACTCATGAAAGGCACTGAAGTGTGACTTATATGCTTCTAAACAGCGGGAATACCCTTTTGCAGCCTAGTATCAGCAAAGGATTTGAGTGAATCTTATTTCGCACAAAACTGTCAATTCAAGGCTTAGTCCATTGTTCAGTTGTGAATGAGTGAAACTCTTATTCTAGATGGATGTTCAACTTAACAGTCTCCATCGAAACACTGGTATATCAAAGGATTGTGATTCTGATACTTCATCATTACAAACCCTAGAGTTTGGTGGGGATTGTTGGATCTTTTATGGGCTTGGCCCATTTATTGAATAAACTCTATGGTGTGTAATGGTGGAGAATACCAATAGTACCACATTGGAAGTCCAAGGGTCTTTTGCCTTGACTTATATGGTGGGATTTATTCCACTTAACTTGAGAAGTCAAGAAATGGACAAGGGCGTGCCACACGCGCGCGCGCGCGCCGCCGCCGCCGCCGGGCCGGGCCGGGCCGGGCCGGGCGTGGCGTGGCGAGGCGTGGCGAGGCGTGGCGAGGCAGGCAGGCAGGCAGGCGAGCGGGCGTGGTGTGGTTGTGTTAATTTTTAGCACTCACTAACCGCGTACGTTAGCCGAGTGACTCTGTCTCTTCGTCTGCCGAGTGACCCTGTCTCTTCGTCAGTCAGCCGAGTGACCCTTCTCCTTCAGCTGCCGACTTATGGCGTGACTCGGCAAGAGCTGGCCGACTCATGGCATAACTCGGCTAGAGCTGGCCGACTCTTGGCGTGACTCGGCGACCTTTCTCCTTCAGCTTCCCTCTGCGAGAGGTTAAATAGAGGAGCACCCCTGTCACTCGGTACACGCGAGAAACACTTCCAGTCTCACAATCCAGCCGCCGAGTGAGGGTATTTCCATCTCGTGACTCTGCGCGCACAGAGAAGCGAGAGGGCAGGTGCCTCCGAAGCCGGTGCCGTTTGAGACCTTGCACGGGGGATCGGCAATTAGGTTTTTGGGGAGCGTCTTCGCGACTGCCCAACATCTGTCTTCATCGCTGGTTCTTGGCGTCTTCAACTCGATCGGATGACAAGAGAAGTTGGACAAGGATCAGGATCCTCGGAGCGCATGGGAGGGTATGATCAATTCAGTTCATTACAGTTTTATATTCTGCATATTATATATGTCGTATGTAGCTTTGCTCTATCATATTATAATATGTTATATCTGTCTGTCTTAATCTTACAGTCATCCTGTTTATATTGTTATCTGTTTATTTCCAGTTGTTCCGCAATAAACCATGAACCATGCGTATATACTTATTTTATTTATATGATTTACATGCTTCATATGCTTGGTGTTCTCATGATCCATATTGTTATGGATATTTTTGAGATCACGATTGCTATGGTTAATTATTTATTATATGTCATCATCATAATGTTAATTTATGGAATTAAAATAATTCGAAAAATGCCTATATTTCTAACAAGTAATACAGTCGGCACAATGTGCGCATCCCTACCTGATTAGAGATTCACGGATGCAAACTAGACCATTTTTCAGCACAGGCAAAGGTGAGTGAAAGCGCCGGTAAACCAATGAATTTATCGAAACCACATAGAAGACACCGAGGCTAAACATGACAACCATATAGAAACAAAGACAGAAAAACCCATAAGCATGGTTCGTAACTTTCGTAAGCGAAAAACCTGCGTGGCCAGAGCACTGAGCAGAGCATTGACGACATAGAACACACAGAACTACGACGCTCGAACGGGCAGCTCACCTACGAACGTTGCACACGAAAAAAGCAACACAGGTTCCAGACTACCGCATCCGCAGCAGAAGAGCAGGCGAACAATCGGTGAGCAGATCGGAGCAGAGAAATTATACGTTGGCTAGCCCTATACACTGGAGGGGGCTTGCCGATGGATTCCAGAGGGAACAGGAGCCCCTCGCAGCTAGGCCCTCAGGCACGACGACCGAGCACTGTGAGAAGACCGGTCGCAGATTTTTTGGAGAGGGAAGAGGAGGGGATTCCACATGGCCGGAGGCGGAGGGAGCAGATGGGTGAGGGGCGAGACGTAAGCACGACGAGTTTGGCGACCGCCGCAGCATGACTGCACGGCTGCGCCGACGTCAGCGCACAGCACGGCAGCCCGCAGGAGAGAACCTGCCCTTGCACGGCAGCACCGCGCGAGGATGGGCCGCGCCACGACCCTGCGGTGAGTGCTCTGCTTAACGGCCAAAAACCGCTTGGAACAGGAGCTCGGACTCGGACACGAACACGGACACCGCGTGGAACAGGAGATCGGGCTCGGACACGGACACTCTGAACGATGCAATCCCGTTTGCCTTGGTAATATATATTTCTTGCGCAATGCCGTTCGGTTCGGCAGTCTCTACAAATTTCGTGCTCAACAGCATTCTCTAACAGTCTCTCTATAACTTTATTAGATTTCTTTTTTACATCAAGATGTTGGAATACCAAAACGTTGTTGGGGGACGACTGAAGCTGAAGGGTAAAGCGCTGGACGTGAAGTATGGTGGTGTAATGAAAAAGAAGAAGAAGTACCAGCGTGAGGAGTCATCTCAGACTGAATCTGATAAGAATGGAGACGAAAGGAACCCACATTCTGACTATGACCATCTCACACCAGCAGAGCGCCGCTACATGGAACAGAAGCAGAAGATCGACATGAAGAAGATGACCAAAGTCGCAAACAAGTCGTACAAGGACCGCATGCAGGACTTCAACCAGTACCTGGCTAACCTCAGCGAGCACTATGACATCCCCAAAGTTGGTCCTGGCTAACCTGGCTGTGTTACGCACAAACAATTGTATGCTGTGTGGGTCTATCTACTTTTCTGTTAGCATATTATGTATCGTTTTACATATATTGTAAAACGACTTGTTGCCACCAGTAGATAATATTTATTGTCAAAAGCTTGTTCCATGTATTCTGATCACGTGTTTAAGCCTTTTTTGTTGCCCCTTTTAGTTGCATTCATTTTATTCAAAATGTGATCCGCTTTTGATATTTCTAGGGAACTTATTTTCTTTCAATACAGTGGCAGAGCTTAACAACAGATTATGCCCAAATTTTTCCAAGTCAACATGGCCTTCAATTTAGGAAGTGGGAAATAAGGGTGGGATCATTTGATTCCATGTTTGGATAATTGAATTGAAGATAGGGATAGATAAATAAAGACTACACCCATCTCATGCCCCCTCCTTTTGTCTCAACCCATTTTTATTTCCCTATCCAATCCCCATCCAAACGTTCACATACAAATTATCCACTAGGCTAGAGTACTTAAAAAGTAGAAAGTACAACTTCTGATGCAACAAGAAGTTGGCTAAATCGAGGCCCACCTGAAGCATTCAGAACCAAATCGAATTGATTGATGTTTGATGCAAAGAACTATTATTGAGTTTGTATATATTATTTCCATTTTCTCTGAATCGGAACAAGCGCTCATGGACTTGAGAACCAGTTGGAAATCCTTGCCCACCTAGCCTAACTTGGCTAAACTATCGAGCCGACTTTGCTAATTGGGCGTGATAAGCAGCAATACATCATAATTTGGCGATGTCAGTGCTGATGTCCTCATGCAGAACAAGCAACAAATCGACACAAAATCCTTTCGTCGCCTGGCATTATCTCCTATGGAATGGCCCGTGCCTCTCTTTCGAGCAAGTGCATAGAGAAACACAATACTAATAACATGTTAAAGCATGAAATATAAATAGAATATTATAAAAGAACTAGTGTTTTTTTATTAATCTAGAGACGTAACACATACACAAGGTAAAACGATGTAGTAAAATGATGCCTTGTCATGACAAGCATTCACACTCTTCATGCCAAAGCGTATGCCCAGTTCGTGGTCATGTATGACAGTTACTAATGCCTACTCTAATCTTGATGAGATCACTCCTTAAAAGATATCTATTCGAAGAGGTATTCTAAAAGAAATGTCTATTTCAAAAACAGTGACGTCGGTGTTCTCTATTGGAGCTTCTTCCTCTAGATACATATTCGTGATAAAAAAATCCTCCTACCTCCCATGATCTCCTTTACCAAACTGGCAAGGGGCTCTTCTTCCTGATCAAATCATAAGGAGTTGGGTTGATCATAGTTGAAAAGTGGTGAGCAGGTAAAAGTGGAATAATAAAGAGAGGTGAAGGTATCGTGGTGATGAAGATTTCACTACGACCATGCACTCCCAGTTGCTTGAGATCACTTGGCAATCGATCACCAGTAGCTTGGCATCCCTTCTTAAACACTAAATCTCAGTTCAAGCATAATTAAGAAAAAAAAATGTGAACCTATAGGATAGGCACCTTTTTTAATGATGGCCACAATTTAAGTATGATATGAATAAAGATGATCTAGAATGTGCACAGAAAGCAATCATATAACTTTTAAGACCATAGATGGGTGTATTGTTAGGGGTGATAATGTGCTCCAAATTTTACACTATAAAATTTAATGATCGGATCGGATTAGGATCAAGTCCTATTTCTATTCATTTTTTAACTAAAATTTATTTAGGGCCCTACTATTTTATAAAGAAGCATTTGGTTCACGATCCATTACCACCCCTATGTATTGTTGGTCACTCGTTTTGATTCTTGAAAGACATCAAAGCGAGACAACACAATTAAAAACAAGGACCTTCTCCCCTTCAATGTATCTTCTGGTTTGAACATAAATTGATGAGAAGGTTATTAAGATTGAAATTTGGTTTAAGCCTTAATTTGGATCCACAAGTCCGTAACAACCGCTAATTTTGATAAAAAAATGAAAAACTTCTATGCAACGTAGTAGACGTGGCCAAAAAATGTCTCGGCAATGGATTCAACTGAAACATATATGATAATGATATTTGTCTGGTCGACTAATACCTGTGTATCCAGATGTGAAGCCCTTGGAGGCTTGAAATATAAACTTTTCCTTTCTTCTATATTTTCTAGAAAAATAAAGTGAATGATATGACATAGGTCACATATCTCTCTATATTATTATTACTAGAACAGGAGGCGCGCTTTGTGCGCCCTCCTATTCAGGAACCTCTTGCGACACACGCGCAACGGTGTTATGTTTGTCTATTCTCACAAACACGGAACACAACCGATATCATACATATTTGCATATACCAAAGTAGGACCACAACATATGTTCCATACAAGGTTCAACAATTCAGTCCATCCATATGTTACACCACACGGTCATGTTTCACGTCTACCAGCCATCATAGCTGGTTGTCGATATGTCCGAATTTTTTGAATTTTAGCCCCTTATACGAAAAAATCACGTTTAGACCTCTAAAAGACATTCTCGTTTTGGACCCTTTGCTCGACGCCATGACCTACGGCGCCGAGGTAACACTGATCGGTGCCATAGAACATGGCGCCGAGGTATCAATCTCGTTGGCATCTGGTTGTTGTGTTGGCCCTAAAGTGGCGTGACCTCGGCGCCATAGATCATGGCGCCGAGGTATCAACCTCACTCGCATAGTTGTTCATTCATGTTCAGCTGTATGGGAAAGCAGCAATAATGATCGACTTTCGCTGTTTGTGACATTTACATAGGCGATGGCGTGCAACAGCTGCCCCTAGACAATGGACAACAACATGACGTCTTCTAGACGTGCGACGCGAGGCAGAGGGCAGATTGCGTTAATTTGCATGGCTCCAAGCACGCATACACAAACGCACAAGTACACACATCATGTTCTCTGCAATTCCTCTGCCTCACTCTTTCAGTTCTTTGAGCTTTTTTGAAGGAAATACATGCTTATGTATTAGCTACTCACTTTAAATCGAGTAGCTAGCTCTAGGTCCTGTAAGGGCTACACACTACCATCTACGTTGGGTGCTACAATACTACTATAGGGCTCTTTTTAAAGTTATTTGAATACTCTTGACGTTCTAAAATAAATAGTTCTATTATTTCTAAAAAAATCACATAAATACTTTTCCGATCCAGAAAATAAATACTTGACGGTAGAAAGCGAATCGACACAAAACAAATAAATACTTTTAATGCGCTTTTCTGATTTAGACGAGCAAATAAATACTTCTCTTATTGCCTCGCGTTGCACGTCCAGAAGACGTCATGATGTTGTCCATTGCCTAGGAGGCTGCAAGACGTCATGATGTTGTCCATTGCCTAGGAGGCTGCTGATGCAGCGAAAGTCGGCTATCATTGCTGCTTTCCTATGCAGCTGAGCACGAATGGACAACTATACGAGTGAGGTTGATACCTCGGTGCCATGATCTATGATGTCGAGGTCACGCCACGTAAGCGCCAGCGCAACATCCAGATGCCAATGAAGTTGATACCTCGGCGTCATGGTCTATGGCGCTGATTAGTGTTACATCGGCGCCATAGGTAATGAAGCTGAGCAAAGGGTCCAAAAAACGAGAATATTGTTAGAGGTCTAAACGTGATTTTTTGTACAAGGGTTTAAAATGCAAAAAAATCGGCCGATATGTTAGGGTCCTGATACTATCACTGAAGGCCCAAAGCAAGGGGGTCAACAAGATGCTCCAGGTACACAAGACAAGCATAACTACAGAGGATAAGGTAGAAGTAGAACAACATGTCCTCTACAATGTTTTAACATACGTAAAAACACAAAGTTCATCAACCAGGATGGAAGGTAGAAGTTGATAAAAAAGTATCAACTGCATAATTTCTAGGAGCACAAAAGCAAAAGATCCTTTATCTTTTGTCTAGATGGCATCTTCATCGGATCTACAGAAGGGAAAAAAGTTCTTTATGTCAGATACACAAAAATAAACATTTTTGCTATTGGTTGATTCCTGGAAAATAAACTGGCAAGTAACTCGAAGCAGGCATTTCAAAAAGAGATGCACAACGAAGAGCTGAAGACTGCACATGAACCTATAATGTATACATATGTGAGCTTCTGAGCACCAAGAAAACTTTATGTATGACATACTATTATAGCATGAAGCATAGATCCCTAGGTCGATAACACTATGCAAACAATAAGACAAATGAAGTTGAAAAAAGGGCATCACAGTTTATGATTCAGAAGAAGCCCAAACAGTTTCTGCAACTGGAGAATGTTTTGACGATTTTGAAGATCCTAGAAGTTGAAGGCACGCTGATAGCGTACTTGTCATGTATTTTAGAGACTGTATAGGGTGTTCTATATCTACATATTTGAACTGGCCATTTAGCCCATCACTCACCTCAGGACCATATTTATCTGTGGCAAATGACTTAGTTGTTCATGGGAAACTAGATCAGCTAATTATAAATGCCGTTCAAACATTTTGTCATTTGTCTGGTATGGCTTACCTATTCACAATATCACTGACAGAACTGTTGTTTTGCCCATGCTCATTTGCAAATCAGACTACATACCAAAAGGAATTGCATAGCCGTGCAAATCAGACTGTGTACCCTAACAATAAGCATTTTTACTATGATTTGGTCGCTACTTTAGCTGTGCTACCATGGTCAGTTCTCTTGTTGTTAAAAATATAGGTGTGTCATGCAGCTATATATGCTTTGAAATAAAAGGGGAAACTGCCTTATGTGTTGGTTCATTGCCTATCATTGGTGATGCGCAGGTGCAGTTTTTTTAAAACAGATTTAACATGTCCCCACCAGTGATACCTACCTTCTCTTTTCAACTTTTGTTCCCAAGCTGAACCAACTACACTTCCACTAAAATCTTCTAGGAAACCAACAATTTAGAGGTAACATTACGATGAGAATATTTTTTGTTCAGATGAGTAGCGATGGTGTCATGATTCTCTAGGACACTTCAAGAGTCTTTGGAGGTAGGGTTAACGAAAGCAACAACAGTGAGGAGCTTGATCCCATGCGCGACTGTGGAGGTGGAAGACCTAAACCAGGGCAATGAGCACACTACGAATAAAACAACATGTTCTCATTCTAATGCATCATTCGTTGTGTTGATACTATTGTTACTTTCTATAAAGGAGTAACACATGATTTAACCGAAGAAAATTGTTGTACGCATTCATGTTTAGGAGTATAGACAACTATTCAGTATTCTTCAATATCAAAAGAATTCATAGTTTTGAACTAGCTGATTCTACCTTAAAAATTATATTGTAAGAAGAACATTCAAACCCGGTGACCCTAAGGAAGTGAGCAGCAAAACAACGCTTCTACATGGATAAACATGATTCTAGGTAGCTATGGTGTACTGTAGAAGGGTTCACCTGCCAGTAGGTATCACCGGTATGTACACAGTGAACATATGAGAGAGTAAAGCCTAATTAATTAACTGGATATGCAAGTGTAGGCATCTGCTATTGGCAACATAACTCTCCCAATGTTTCCAACTTCACTGTTTTCTAAGAATTTGCACATAACCCTATGATTGTAGCATATTGCATATGAACAGAAAATGGTCTTAGTTCAGGAGGAAGCCATCATAATGATGGTTGTTTAAGTGGTTAGTTTTAATCTTTAGTTTTACCCTTTCAAAGCGCGGTGTTCTAATTCATTTGTTCACACATCGATCCGCGGTACAGATCAGTGCTAGAAAAAAACCGGCTAAAAATAGCTATATCATCTCTAAAGGGCTGGGAAGTAAGTGGAGTTACCAAGGTATATCAGGACCATCCGTGTAGGCATCAGCACCATCCTCTTCATCGTATCCACCTACGGAAAGCTTTCTAGTAGTTTCTTTCGGGGGATTGGCGAGTCCTGCACATAAGTTGTTTCCATGCCTTATATTTAGTACCTCACACAATATGGGACTAAGAGAAATAGATAAGTTTATCGATATCGATCGAACCTCTTTCCTGCAACCTTTTTGAGAGGCTTGGTCGTCGATCCATGGGCACATCAGCCTCATTTCTCCAAAAAGGTGCAAACTTTAGGGAAGATACAAAAATATCAAAAGACATTATATTGCAAAACTACAGATAAGATAGATAACATATCATGGATAAGCATGATGCAATAAGAAGGCTCTAAACAAGCAAGGGAACAATATGTGTTGATGTGGTATATCTATCAAGAGCTGAAGTCACAAACACTATCCATAACCAAAAAAACAAGGCATTTTCTCATGGCATAATGTAGTAGTGCTCTGAACACTGGCCAATGCAGTTCGCTGTAGCATTCATATACAAAGGAAACATAATAAACAAATACACTAAATGCAGCATATCCAGAATTCCAGTTGATGACACCAAGCAGAACATGGCCAACGAACTAGCCATGATGATGAGAGGTCATGGCTGTTATTGAGTACTTGGAGGCAAAAAACACAATGAGCGCAAGCAGCTATGGTTGTGCCCAATCGTACAGAGAAATAATCTACATCATAAGTAAGGCAAGCAGCTATGGTTGTGCCCAGCAACCACTTTGTCCATTCATCGCTATATGTTCAGAGCCCCAGAACCATTTCATAGTATTGTTCCCTTTGAGATAGTTTTAGAGTCCTAATACTACATAACAATACAAAGCACGAGCTAAAAATGATAGAATTCTGACTTTGCTATTTTTTGGCACCCAAACGATGAACACCGAGTGGACATTATCATGTATAGCCTCTCGGCAACTCCACACGTCGACGTCGCGATGCTTCCAGAGGCCGAGCGTGTTTGGCTCTATAGCTGTGGGAGGGAAGGCGTCACTTGGATCTTTTTCCCGGCCGCAAGATCAAGTTCCAATGGCCAAAGATGCTTCACATTTTCTTTCCTGTAGCAGGAATGGACGATTCGGTCATGTGTGTTACTGGATTATTCTAGAACCCGGGCATCGCTTTCTCCATGTTGAGAAAAAGTAACCGCCTTCTCTGCGTTCGACAAAGTGACATGGTACAAGGTGAAGGAAACGACGACAATGACAGTGCTGCCGCTCACTCCGCTGTGTCTCTCCTCGCTTCTTCGATAATAACTCGGTTACATTATGCAGCCAGGGTTCATGGTGCACACAACACGACTGTCCAGCTTCAGGGGCACCGCTTTGCCGGCCTCTTCAGGTTGCCTCCGTCGGTGCCCATCGCCAACTGATGCGCCGAGTTTGTCCACTCCCAGTTGGCTTCATTGGTGTCGGACCTGGCGTCCGCGATTAAGGATGTCAATGCCACGACGATAAGGTGTTAAGCCTAGGAGTTTACTGACCAGGTGTGTGAGCTTTGTCTTTGCTCGACCTCGAATTACTGGCCTGTTCTCCATGACCTTGCTCCTACCCCATGTCTGACATCACTAAAATTTCGTCATGCCGATGTTCATCTAGGTAGGGGAGCAGAGATCTGTATGCCAAGGTAGGGGACCAGATGTATCTGGGTGCCAAGAGGTGCAAGGCGGAGGGAGGCGAGGGGAACCTAAACCGAAAACCCAGACTAGAGCAGGCCGACAGCGATAGCTTCGACGAAAACGACGGGCAGAACCAGAAGCCACCGGGCAAGGGGAAGAATATGACACCGGCAGAGACCCCCCAAGGACTATGCCATGTCCATGACAGGAGAGGGCAGGCTACTGACAGCACAAATCACTTCTATGTTATGCTCTGCACCCACTTAGCCTCTCCGTGTGTTGCTCAATTGTGTCATGTGTAGGAATGGCAATGGGTACGGGTATGGGTAAATGACCGTGGATAATTATCTATTGGATATGGGTATGGTGGAATTTGGTATTCGCGAGTACGGTTATAGATATAATAAGGTATCCACGGATAATTTTTTCGCGGGTATGGATATCCAGTATCCATACCCGTTACCCAATGGATATCTGACATGTGAGCCATTCGGATTTAATATATTATCATTAATTCTCATTTTTCAATTTTTATCCATGGCATATTGTTTGGTGCTGAAATTATCATTTGATGCTGCTGGAATGATAATTATTTTGAAATGTGATAAAATTGTTGTTTAGTGTTGAATGCTAAAATTGTAGTGGGCGGGCGGGTAACGGGTATCCACCGAATAGCGGATACCCGGTGGGTACGGGTATGCATACGGATCCCGCTGTCTCCCTCATGGCCCTAGATGGACAGCGTGGTCCTCTCGTGGCTCAACGACACCATCACCGTCGAGATACAGGACATCGTCCGCGACCAGGTGGACACCGCTCGCAAGGCGTGGGGCTCGGGCGCTCCACCTCGATGCTCAGTTCCACCTGTTCGCTTAGGGGCATCTCTCGTGGGAGAGTAGTGTTGCTAGATGAAGGGCATGGCAGACTCTCTCCTTGACCTCGACGAGCCCGTCGCCAACTGTACCTTGGTGTTCAACGTCTCCATGTGGCTAGGTCAAGCCTCGAGTGCCTCCCTTCCTCCGGTGTCGGTCCTCCTGACTGCGCTTCCCTTCGGTGTACCACTGACAACTCTGGCCACGCCACATCTCCCGCCCCGGGGACCACCACCTCGACGCCTTAGTCTCATCTAGCTGGAGGATGGGACCCCGCCTCCCTCGCCGCCAATTTCAGCACCATGGCGATGACCCCACCCCCTCCGACTGGGTGGTTGAAAGGGAATTAGGCTTACACCTATTTCCTAAATGATTTTGGTGGTTGAATTGCCCAACACAAATAATTGGACTAACTAGTTTGCTCTAGTGTATAAGTTATACAGGTGTCAAAGGTTCGCACTTAGCCAATAAAAAGACAAAGTATTGGGTTCAACAAAAGAGCAAAGGGACAACCGAAGGCACCTCTGGTCTGGCGCACCGGACTGTCCGGTGTGCCACCGGACAGTGTCCGGTGCACCAGAGGACTCCAAGTCGAACTCGTCACCTTCAGGAAATTCCAGAGGCGCTCTGCTATAATTCACCGGACTGTCCGGTGTACACCGGACAGTGTCCGATGCTCCAAGGAAGAGCGGCTCTGGAACTCGCCAGCTTCAGGAAATCGCAATGGCTAGTCCGCTATAATTCACCGGACATGTCTGGTGTACACCGGACTGTCCGGTGTGACATCGAAGCAATAGATACTTCGGCGCCAACGGCTACCTGCAGCGCATTAAATGCGCGTCAGCGCGCGCAGAAGTCAGGCACGCCCATTCTGGCGCACCGGACACTCTATAGTACATGTCCGGTGCGCCACCGGACATCCAGGCGGGCCCAGAACACAGAGCTCCAACGGTCGGAACCCAACGGCTTTGGTGACGTGGCTGGCGCACCGGACATGTCCGGTGTGCACCGGACTGTCCGATGCACCATACGACAGACAGCCCCACCAAACGACTAGTTTGGTGGTTGGGGCTATAAATAACCCCAACCACCCACCATTCATTGCATCCAAGTTTTCACACTTCCAACCACTTACAAGAGCTAGGCATTCAAATCTAGACACACTCAAGAGATCAAATCCTCTCCCAAATTCCACACAACGCCCTAGTGCTTAGAGAGAGAGATTTGCTTGTGTTCTTTCGAGCTCTTGCGCTTGGATTGCTTTCTTCTTTCTTGATTCTTTGTTGCGATCAAACTCACTTGTAATTGAGGCAAGAGACACCAATCTTGTGGTGGTCCTTGTGGGAACTTTGTGTTCCAAGTGATTGAGAAGAGAAAGCTCACTCGGTCCGAGGGACCGTTTGAGAGAGGGAAAGGGTTGAAAGAGACCCGGTCTTTGTGACCACCTCAACGGGGAGTAGGTTTGCAAGAACCGAACCTCGGTAAAACAAATCCGCGTGTCACATCTCTTATTCGCTTGCGATTTGTTTTGCACCCTCTCTCGTGGACTCGATTATATTTCTAACGCTAACCCGGCTTGTAGTTGTGATTATTTTTGAGAATTTCAGTTTCGCCCTATTCACCCCCCTCTAGGCGACTTTCAATTGGTATCAAAGCCCGGTGCTTCATTAGAGCCTAACCGCTCGAAGTGATGTCGGGAGATCACGCCAAGAAGGAGATGGAGACCGGCGAAAAGCCCACTACAAGCCACGGGAAGGCTTCATCGGAAGAGTCCCGCAACAAGGAGAAGAGGAAGGAGAAGAAGAAGGAAAAGAAGACTTCTTCTCACAAGTCGCATCGGAGTGGCGACAAAATAAAGAAGATGAGGAAGGTGGTCTACTACGAGACCGACACTTCATCACCTTCTACCTCTGGCTCCGACGCGCCCTCCATAACTTCGAAGCGCCATGAGCGTAAGAAGTTTAGTAAGATCCCCTTACATTATCCTCGTACTTCTAGACATACTCCATTACTTTCCGTTCCATTAGGCAAACCGCCAACCTTTGACGGTGAAGATTATGCTAGGTGGAGTGATTTAATGAAATTTCATCTAACCTCACTCCACAAAAGTATATGGAATGTTGTTGAGTTTGGAGCACAGGTACCATCCGTAGGGGATGAGGATTATGATGAGGACGAGGTGGCCCAAATCGAGCACTTCAACTCCCAGGCCACAACAATACTCCTCGCCTCTCTAAGTAGGGAGGAGTACAACAAGGTGCAAGGATTGAAGAGCGCCAAGGAAGTTTGGGACGTGCTCAAAACCACGCACGAGGGTGATGAACTCACCAAGATCACCAAGCGGGAAACGATCGAGGGGGAGCTCGGTCGCTTCCGTCTTCGCCAAGGGGAGGAGCCACAAGACATGTACAACCGGCTCAAAACCTTGGTGAACCATGTGCGCAACCTCGGGAGCAAAAAGTGGGATGACCACGAGGTGGTTAAGGTTATTCTAAGATCTCTTATTTTCCTTAACCCTACTCAAGTTCAATTAATTCGTGGCAACCCAAGATATACACTAATGACTCCCGAGGAAGTAATCGGGAATTTTGTGAGCTTTGAATTTATGATTAAGGGCTCACGAAAGATCAACGAGCTTGACGGCCCCTCCACGTCCGAAGCACAACCGGTCGCATTTAAGGCGACAGAAGAGAAGAAGGAGGAGTCTACATCAAGTAGACAACCAATCGACGCCTCCAAGCTCGACAATGAGGAAATGGCGCTCGTCATCAAGAGCTTCCGCCAAATCCTCAAACAAAGGAGGGGGAAGGATTACAAGCCCCGCTCAAAGAAGGTTTGCTACAAGTGTGGTAAGCCCGGTCACTTTATTGTAAAATGTCCTATTTCTAGTGACAGTGACAGGGGTGATGACAAGAAGGGGAGAAGAAAGGAGAAAAAGAGGTACTACAAGAATAAGGGCGGCGATGCCCATGTTTGTCGGGAGTGGGACTCCGACGAAAGCTCTAGCGACTCCTCCGACGACGAGGACGCCGCCAACATCGCCGTCACCAAGGGCCTTCTCTTCCCCAACGTCGGCCACAAGTGCCTCATGGCAAAGGACGGCAAAAAGAAGAAGGTTAAATCTAAATCCTCCACTAGATATGAATCCTCTAGTGATGAAAATGCTAGTGATGAGGAAGATAACTTACGCACTCTTTTTGCAAACTTAAACATGCAACAAAAAGAGAAATTAAATGAATTGATTAGTGCCATCCATGAGAAGGATGACCTCTTGGACTCCCAAGAGGACTTCCTAATCAAGGAAAACAAAAAGCATGTTAAAGTTAAAAATGCTTATGCTCTAGAAGTTGAGAAATGTGAAAAATTATCTAGTGAGCTAAGCACTTGCCATGAGACAATAGACAACCTTAGAAATGAAAATGCTAATTTGTTAGCCAAGGTTGATTCAAATGTTTGTAATGTTTCAATTCCCAATCCTAGAAATGATAATGATGATTTGCTTGCTAGGATTGAAGAATTGAACATTTCTCTTGCTAGCCTTAGGATTGAGAATGAAAAATTGCTTGCTAAGGCTAAAGATTTTGATGTTTGCAATGCTACTATTTCCGACCTTAGAACTAAGAATGATATATTGCATGCTAAGGTTGTAGAATTAAAATCTTGCAAACCCTCTACATCTACCGTTGAGCACACTTCTATTTGTACTAGATGTAGAGATGTTGATGTTAATGCTATACATGATCACATGGCTTTAATTAAACAACAAAATGATCATATAGCAAAATTAGATGCTAAAATTGCCGAGCATAACTTAGAAAATGAAAATTTTAAATTTGCTAGAAGTATGCTCTATAGTGGGAGACACCCTGGCATCAAGGATGGCATTGGCTTCCAACAAGGAGGCAATGTCAAACTTAGTGCCCCTCCTAAGAAATTGACCAACTTTGTTAAGGGCAAGGCTCCCATGCCTCAGGATAACGAGGGTTACATTTTATACCCTGCCGGTTATCCCGAGGACAAAATTAGGAGAATTCATTCTAGGAAGTCTCACTCTGGCCCTAACCATGCTTTTATGTATAAGGGTGAGACATCTAGTTCTAGGCAACCAACCCGTGCTAAGTTGCCTAAGAAGAAAACTCCTAGTGCATCAAATGAACATAGCTTTTCATTTAAAACCTTTGATGCATCATATGTTTTGACTAACAAATCCGGCAAGGTAGTTGCCAAATATGTTGGGGGCAAGCACAAGGGGACAAAGACTTGTGTTTGGGTACCCAAAGTTCTTGTATCTAATGCCAAAGGACCCAAAACCATTTGGGTACCTAAAGTCAAGAACTAAACATGTTTTGTAGGTTTATGCATCCGGGGGCTCAAGTTGGATTATCGACAGCGGGTGCACAAACCACATGACAGGGGAGAGGAAGATGTTCTCCTCCTATGAGAAAAACTAGGATCCCCAACGAGCTATCACATTCGGGGATGGAAACCAAGGTTTGGTCAAAGGATTGGGTAAAATTGCTATATCTCCTGACCACTCTATTTCCAATGTTTTTCTTGTAGATTCATTAGATTACAATTTGCTTTCTGTATCTCAATTATGCAAAATGGGCTACAACTGTCTTTTCACTGATGTAGGTGTCACTGTCTTTAGAAGAAGTGATGATTCAATAGCATTTAAGGGAGTGTTGGAGGGTCAGCTATACTTAGTAGATTTTGATGGAGCTGAACTCGACACTTGCTTAATTGCTAAGACTAACATGGGTTGGCTCTGGCACCGCCGACTAGCCCATGTTGGGATGAAGAATCTTCATAAGCTTCTAAAGGGAGAGCACATTTTAGGACTAACCAATGTTCATTTTGAGAAAGACAGGGTTTGTAGCGCATGCCAAGCAGGAAAGCAAGTTGGTGCCCACCATCCACACAAGAACATCATGACGACCGACAGGCCACTTGAGCTACTCCACATGGATCTATTCGGCCCGATTGCTTACATAAGCATCGGCGGGAGTAAGTATTGTCTTGTAATAGTGGATGATTATTCTCGCTTCACTTGGGTATTCTTTTTGCAGGAAAAATCTCAAACCCAAGAGACCTTAAAGGGATTCTTGAGACGGACTCAAAATGAGTTCGGCTTAAGGATCAAGAAAATTAGAAGCGACAATGGGACAGAGTTCAAGAACTCACAAATTGAAGGCTTCCTTGAGGAGGAGGGCATCAAGCATGAGTTCTCTTCTCCCTACACCCCACAACAAAATGGTGTAGTGGAGAGGAAGAATAGAACTCTATTGGACATGGCAAGAACCATACTTGATGAGTACAAGACTTCGGATCGGTTTTGGGCCGAGGCGGTCAACACTGCCTGCTACGCCATCAACCGGTTATATCTACACTGAATTCTCAAGAAGACATCATATGAACTCCTAACCGGTAAAAATCCCAATATTTCATATTTTAGAGTCTTTGGTAGCAAATGTTTTATACTTGTTAAAAGAGGTAGAAAATCTAAATTTGCTCCTAAGACTGTAGAAGGCTTTTTACTAGGATATGATTCAAACACAAGGGCATATAGAGTCTTTAACAAGTCCTCCGGACAAGTTGAAGTTTCCTGTGATGTTGTGTTTGATGAGACTAACGGCTCTCAAGTAGAGCAAGTTGATCTTGATGAGATAGGTGATGAAGAGGCTCCGTGCATCGCGCTAAGGAACATGTCCATTGGGGATGTGTGTCCTAAGGAATCCGAAGAGCCTCCAAATGCACAAGATCAACCATCCTCCTCCACGCAAGCATCCCCACCAACTCAAAATGAGGATGAGGCTCAAGTTGATGAAGGAGAAGATCAATCAAATGAGCCACCTCAAGATGACGGCAATGATCAAGGGGGAGATGCAAATGATCAAGACAAGGAGGATGAAGAACAAAGGCCGCCACACCCAAGAGTCCACCAAGCAATCCAACGAGATCACCCCGTCGACACCATCCTCGGCGACATTCATAAGGGGGTAACTACTAGATCTCGTGTTGCACATTTTTGTGAGCATTACTCTTTTGTCTCCTCTATTGAGCCACACAGGATAGAGGAAGCACTTCAAGATTCGGATTGGGTGGTGGCGATGCAAGAGGAACTCAACAACTTCACTAGGAATGAGGTATGGCATTTAGTTCCAAGTCCTAATCAAAATGTTGTAGGAACCAAATGGGTTTTCCGCAACAAGCAAGATGAGCATGGTGTGGTGACAAGGAACAAAGCTCGACTTGTGGCCAAGGGATACTCCCAAGTCGAAGGTTTGGATTTCGGTGAAACCTATGCACCCGTAGCTAGGCTTGAGTCAATTCGTATTTTATTGGCCTATGCTACTTACCATGGCTTTAAGCTTTATCAAATGGACGTGAAAAGTGCCTTCCTCAATGGACCAATCAAGGAAGAGGTCTATGTTGAGCAACCTCCCGGCTTTGAAGATAGTGAGTACCCTAACCATGTCTATAAACTCTCTAAGGCGCTTTGTGGGCTCAAGCAAGCCCCAAGAGCATGGTATGAATGCCTTAGGGATTTTCTTATCACTAATGGCTTCAAAGTTGGAAAAGCCGATCCTACACTCTTCACTAAAACTCTTGAAAATGACTTGTTTGTATGCCAAATTTATGTTGATGATATTATATTTGGGTCTACTAACGAGTCTACATGTGAAGAATTTAGTAGGATCATGACACAAAAATTCGAGATGTCTATGATGGGGGAGTTGAAATATTTCTTAGGATTTCAAGTGAAGCAACTCCAAGAGGGCACCTTCCTAAGCCAAACGAAGTATACTCAAGATATTCTAAGCAAGTTTGGAATGAAGGATGCCAAACCCATCAAGACACCCATGGGAACCAATGGGCATCTCGACCTCGACGAAGGAGGTAAATCCGTCGATCAAAAGGTGTACCGATCGATGATAGGTTCTTTACTTTATTTATGTGCATCACGACCGGATATTATGCTTTCCGTATGCATGTGTGCAAGATTCCAAGCCGACCCTAAGGAAGCTCACCTTACGGCCGTAAAACGAATCTTGAGATATTTGGTTTATACTCCTAAGTTTGGGCTTTGGTATCCTAGGGGATCCACATTTGATTTGATTGGTTATTCGGATGCCGATTGGGCGGGGTGTAAAATCAATAGAAAGAGCACATCGGGGACTTGCCAGTTCTTGGGAAGATCCTTGGTGTCTTGGGCTTCAAAGAAGCAAAATTCCGTAGCTCTTTCTACCGCCGAAGCCGAGTACATTGCCGCAGGCCATTGTTGCACGCAACTACTTTGGATGAGGCAAACCCTTAGGGACTACGGTTACAAATTAACCAAAGTTCCTCTTCTATGTGATAATGAGAGTGCAATCCGCATGGCGGATAATCCCGTTGAGCACAGCCACACTAAACACATAGCCATTCGGTATCACTTTTTAAGGGATCACCAACAAAAGGGAGATATCGAGATTTCTTACATCAATACTAAAGATCAATTAGCCGATATCTTTACCAAGCCACTTGATGAACAAACTTTTAACAATCTTAGGCATGAGCTAAATATTCTTGATTCTAGGAACTTCTTTTGTTAATTTGCACACATAGCTCATTCATATACCTTTGATCATGTCTCTTTCATATGCTATGACTAATGTGTTTTCAAGTCTATTTCAAACCAAGTCATAGGTATATTGAAAGGGAATTGGTGTCTTCGGCGAAGACAAAGGCTTCCACTCCGTAAACTCATCCTTCGCCGTCGCTCCGCGCATCTCTCCATCTTTGGGGGAGAGAACATGAGTCCAAAGCAAAAGGACTCCATCTTTGGTATATTCTTCACTCATTTATTTATGACCAAAGGGGGAGACAGTAATAAAAGGGCTCTAATGATTCTGTTTTTGGCGATTCATGCCAAAGGGGGAGAAAATATGAGCCCAAAGCAAAAGGACCGCACCACCACCAATTTCTAAAAATTTTAAGTTTTTTCAAAAGAGTATTTTCAAGTTGGTATCTCACTTGTGATATAATTTCAAATTGGTATACCCTCTTCAAAATTAATATCAAAACCCTCTTGAACACTAAGAGGAGGATTTCATTTAGGGGGAGTTTTGTTTAGTCAAAGGAAAAGCATTTGAAACAGGGGGAGAAAATTTCAAATCTTGAAAATGCTTTGCAAAATCTTATTCATTTACCTTTGACAATTTGCAAAAGAACTTTTAAAAGAACTTACAAAAGAATTTGCAAAAACAAAACATGTGGTGCAAGCGTGGTCCAAAATATTAAGAATAAAAGAAACAATCCATGCATATCTTACAAGTATTTATATTGGCTCAATTCCAAGCAACCTTTGCACTTACATTATGCAAGCTAGTTCAATTATGTATTTCTTCATTTGCTTTGGTTTGTGTTGACATCAATCACCAAAAAGGGGGAGATTGAAAGGGAATTAGGCTTACACCTAATTCCTAAATGATTTTGGTGGTTGAATTGCCCAACACAAATAATTGGACTAACTAGTTTGCTCTAGTGTATAAGTTATACAGGTGTCAAAGGTTCGCACTTAGCCAATAAAAAGACAAAGTATTGGGTTCAACAAAAGAGCAAAGGGACAACCGAAGGCACCTCTGGTCTGGCGCACCGGACTGTCCGGTGCACCAGAGGACTCCAAGTCGAACTCGTCACCTTCGGGAAATTCCAGAGGCGCTCCGCTATAATTCACCGGACTGTCCGGTGTACACCGGACAGTGTCCTGTGCTCCAAGGAAGAGCGGCTCTGGAACTCGCCAGCTTCAGGAAATCGCAACGGCTAGTCCGCTATAATTCACCGGACATGTCCGGTGTGACATCGAAGCAACAGATACTTCGGCGCCAACGGCTACCTGCAGCGCATTAAATGCGCGCCAGCGCGCGCAGAAGTCAGACACGCCCATTCTGGCGCACCGGACACTCTACAGTACATGTCCGGTGCGCCACGGGACATCCAGGCGGGCCCAGAAGACAGAGCTCCAACGGTCGGAACCCAACGGCTTTGGTGACGTGGCTGGCGCACCGGACATGTTCGGTGTGCACCGGACTGTCCGGTGCACCATACGACAGACAGCCCCACCAAACGGCTAGTTTGGTGGTTGGGGCTATAAATAACCCCAACCACCCACCATTCATTGCATCCAAGTTTTCACACTTCCAACCACTTACAAGAGCTAGGCATTCAATTCTAGACACACTCAAGAGATCAAATCCTCTCCCAAATTCCACACAACGCCCTAGTGCTTAGAGAGAGAGATTTGCTTGTGTTCTTTCGAGCTCTTGCGCTTGGATTGCTTTCTTCTTTCTTGATTCTTTGTTGCGATCAAACTCACTTGTAATTGAGGCAAGAGACACCAATCTTGTGGTGGTCCTTGTGGGAACTTTGTGTTCCAAGTGATTGAGAAGAGAAAGCTCACTCGGTCGGAGGGACCGTTTGAGAGAGGGAAAGGGTTGAAAGAGACCCGGTCTTTGTGACCACCTCAACAGGGAGTAGGTTTGCAAGAACCGAACCTCGGTAAAACAAATCCGCGTGTCACATCTCTTATTCGCTTGCGATTTGTTTTGCACCCTCTCTCGCGGACTCGATTATATTTCTAACGCTAACCCGGCTTGTAGTTGTGATTATTTTTTAGAATTTCAGTTTCGCCCTATTCACCCCCCCTCTAGGCGACTTTCAGTGGTCAACTCCGGTGCCTCCTACCACACCACTGTGGGGGATAGATATCCCCTGGGTCCACTAAAAGAGTAAAAGACCTCACGAAAGGCCCAAGGGCCCAATAAATCGTAAGGTCATTCTTTCGTGGGCCTGGGGAGGGACAACCAGCAAAGCAGACCGACATGGGGCCGGATTGGTGCAAACCCGGACGGCCCACAACGTCGAGCGAGCGACCACAACAGAGATCCGACTTTCCCACGCTGGAGCCCCCATGCAACGGAACCATGCGAGGATAGGTCGGCAGAACTACAGGGAGATAAACTCAAACAGTTCACTATCTTTTAGCTACACGTTGTTATCATATCCACGTGTATTGCCCCACGGTCGAGTATATAAGGCCTAGGGGGCACCCCTTCAGAACGATCGACCCTATTACTTAGCCACCCACTTCGACTCTCTGCATTCTCAATTCAGAGAGCTCTCTTGTAACCTCATTCACTCAGCATACTCATCAGGACGTAGGGTGTTACGCATCTCTAAGCGGCCCGAACCTGTAAACCTTGTCCACTGTCCCTCGTGCAATTGGCACGAACCATTTTGCTACAGTCGTCGACACCGTCCTACTCCTAAAAACACCTTGAGGGGCAACCCCGGGTGTGCGGTCGGACCCAAAACACCCACAGCTGGCGCGCCTGGTAGGGGGTGTGTCGACGATCCAAGCTAGCTCAATGGCCGTCACCTTCCGCAGCAAGATCACCCTCCGTCCCGGATCCGTATTCTGCTTCGGAACAATCTCATCCGTAGCAGATGAAGAGGGAACTCTACACCGCATTGTGATAGTCGCCTAGAGGGGGGGGGGGTGAATAGGGCGAAACTGAAATTTACAAATATAAACACAACTACAAGCCGGGTTAGCGTTAGTAATAAAGAAACGAGTCCGTGAGAGAGGGTGAAAAACAAATCCCAAGCGAATAAGCAAGTGAGACACGGAGATTTGTTTTACCGAGGTTCGGTTCTCTCAAACCTACTCCCCGTTGAGGAGGCCACAAAGGCCGGGTCTCTTTCAACCCTTCCCTCTCTCAAACGATCCACGGATCGAGTGAGCTTTCTCTTCTCAATCACTTGGAACACAAAGTTCCCACAAGGACCACCACAAGTTTGGTGTCTCTTGCCTCAATTACAAGTGAGTTTGATTGCAAAGAAGGGATCAAGAAAGAAGAAAGCAATCCAAGCGCAAGAGCTTGAAAGAACACAAGCAAATCACTCTCTCTAGTCACTATGGCGTTGTGTGGAATTTGGAGAGGATTTGATCTCTTTGGTGTGTCTAGAATTGAATGCTAGAGCTCTTGTAGTAGTTGGGAAGTGGAAAACTTGGATGCAATGAATGGTGGGGTGGTTGGGGTATTTATAGCCCCAACCACCAAATGTGGCCGTTGGGAGGCTGTCTGTTCGATGGCGCACCGGACAGTCCGGTGCACACCGGACAGTCCGGTGCCCCCTGCCACGTCATCACTGCCGTTGGATTCTGACCGTTGGAGCTTCTGACTTGTGGGCCCACCTGGGTGTCCGGTGCACACCGGACATCTACTGTTCCTTGTCCGGTGTGCCAGTATGGGCGCGCCTACCGTCTGCGCGCGCTGCGCGCGCATTTATTGCGCTGCAGGTAGCCGTTGGCGCGGAGATAGCCGTTGCTCCGGAGTCGCACCGGACAGTCCGGTGCACACCGGACAGTCCGGTGAATTTTAGCGGACTAGCCATTGCAGTTTCCCGAAGCTGGCGAGTTCCTGAGGCCGCTCCTCCGTGGCGCACCGGACACTGTCCGGTGTACACCGGACAGTCCGGTGAATTATAGCGCGAGTGCCTCTGGAAATTCCCGAAGGTGACGAGTTCAAGTTGGAGTCCTCTGGTGCACCGGACACTGTCCGATGGTGCACCGGACACTGTCCGGTGTACACCGGACAGTCCGGTGCTTCTAGACCAGAGTGCCTTCGGTTGCCACTTTGCTCCTTTGTTGAATCCAAAACATGGTCTTTTTATTGGCTGAGTGTGAACCTTTTACACCTGTATAATCTATACACTTGGGCAAACTAGTTAGTCCAATTGTTTGTGTTGGGCAATTCAACCACCAAAATTAATTAGGGACTAGGTGTAAGCCTAATTCCCTTTCAATCTCCCCCTTTTTGGTGATTGATGCCAACACAAACCAAAGCAAATATAGAAGTGCATAATTGAACTAGTTTGCATAATGTAAGTGTAAAGGTTGCTTAGAATTTGAGCCAATATAAATACTTACAAGATATGCATGGATTGTTTCTTTCTTATATAACATTTTGGACCACGCTTGCACCACATGTTTTGTTTTTGCAAAATCTTTTGTAAATCCATTTCAAAGTTCTTTTGCAAATAGTCAAAGGCAAATGAATAAGATTTTGAGAAGCATTTTCAAGATTTGAAATTTTCTCCCCCTGTTTCAAATGCTTTTCCTTTGACTAAACAAAACTCCCCCTAAAAGAGATTCTCCTCTTAGTGTTCAAGAGGATTTTGATATATCATTTTGAAATACTACTTTCTCCCCCTTTTGAACACAATAGGATACCAAATTGAAAATATTATACCAAGTTGAAAATATTCAACACTTAAGTTTTTTTTTTGAAATTGGTGGTGGTGCGGTCCTTTTGCTTTGGGCTCTTACTTTCTCCCCCTTTGGCATGAATCGCCAAAAACGGAATCATTAGAGCCCTCGAAGTGCTTTTCTTCCCCTTTGGTCATAAATAAATGAGTTAAGATTATACCAAAGACGAAGTTCGGTCCTTTTTGCTTTGGGCTCTTATTTTCTCCCCCAAAGACAAAGTCCTTTTCTTGGATGCTCATGCTTTTCTCCCCCTAGAACGGAGAGTTGCTTGGAGCGATGGCGAAGGATGAGTTACGTAGTGGAAGCCTTTGTCTTCGCCGAAGACTCCGATTCCTTTTCAATACACCTATGACTTGGTTTGAAATAGACTTGAAAATACATTAGTCATAGCGTATGAAAGAGATATGATCAAAGGTATATAGAAGAGCAATGTGTGCAATTTTAACAAAAGAAGTTCCTAGAATCAAGAATATTGAGCTCGTGCCTAAGTTTGTTAAAAGATTGTTCATCAAGCGGCTTGGTAAAGATATCGGCTAATTGATCTTTAGTATTAATATATGAAATCTCGATATCTCCCTTTTGTTGGTGATCCCTCAAAAAGTGATACCGAATGGCTATGTGTTTAGTGCGGCTATGCTCGACGGGATTGTCGGCCATTTTGATTGCACTCTCATTATCACATAGGAAAGGGACTTTGGTTAATTTGTAACCGTAGTCCCGCAGGGTTTGCCTCATCCAAAGCAATTGCGCGCAACAATGGCCTGCGGCAATATACTCGGCTTCAGCGGTGGAAAGAGCGACCGAATTTTGCTTCTTTGAAGCCCAAGACACCAAGGATCTTCCCAAGAACTGGCAAGTCCCCGATGTGCTCTTCCTATTGATTTTGCACCCCGCCCAATCGGCATCCGAATAACCGATCAAATCAAATGTGGATCCCCTAGGATACCAAAGCCCAAACTTAGGAGTATAAGCCAAGTATCTCAAGATTCGTTTTACGGCCGTAAGGTGAGCTTCCTTAGGGTCGGCTTGGAATCTTGCACACATGCATACGGAAAGCATAATATCCGGTCGAGATGCACATAAATAGAGTAAAGAACCTATCATCGACCGGTATACCTTTTGATCCACGGACTTACCTCCCGTGTCGAGGTCGAGATGCCCATTGGTTCCCATGGGTGTCTTGATGGGCTTGGCATCCTTCATTCCAAACTTGGTTAGAATATCTTGAGTGTACTTCGTTTGGCTGATGAAGGTGCCCTCTTGGAGTTGTTTGACTTGGAATCCTAGAAAATACTTCAACTCCCCCATCATTGACATCTCGAATTTCTGTGTCATGATCCTACTAAATTCCTCACAAGTAGATTCGTTAGTAGACCCAAATATGATATCAGCAACATAAATTTGGCATACAAACAAATCATTTTCAAGAGTTTTAGTAAAGAGTGTAGGATCGGCTTTACCGACTTTGAAGCCATTAGCTATAAGGAAATCTCTAAGGCATTCATACCATGCTCTTGGGGCTTGCTTGAGCCCATAAAGCGCCTTAGAGAGCTTATAGACATGATTAGGATACTCACTGTCTTCAAAGCCGGGAGGTTGCTCAACATAGACCTCTTCCTTGATTGGTCCATTGAGGAAGGCACTTTTCACGTCCATTTGATAAAGCTTAAAGCCATGGTAAGTAGCATAGGCCAATAATATGCGAATTGACTCAAGCCTAGCTACGGGTGCATAGGTTTCACCGAAATCCAAACCTTCGACTTGAGAGTACCCCTTGGCCACAAGTCGAGCTTTGTTTCTTGTCACCACACCATGCTCGTCTTGCTTGTTGCGGAAGACCCATTTGGTTCCTACAACATTTTGGTTAGGACGTGAAACTAAATGCCATACCTCATTCCTTGTGAAGTTGTTGAGCTCCTCTTGCATCGCCACCACCCAATCCGAATCTTGGAGTGCTTCCTCTACCCTGTGTGGCTCAATAGAGGAAACAAACGAGTAATGTTCACAAAAATGTGCAACCCGAGATCGAGTGGTTACCCCCTTATGAATGTCGCCGAGGATGGTGTCGACGGGGCGATCTCGTTGGATTGCTTGATGGACTCTTGGGTGTGGCGGTCTTTGTTCTTGCTCATCCTCCTTTTCTTGATCATTTGCATCTCCCCCTTGATCGTTGCCATCGTGTTGAGGTGGCTCATCTTCTTGAACTTGTCCTTCATCAATTTGAGCCTCATCCTTATTTTGAGTTGGTGGAGATGCTTGCGTGGAGGAGGAAGGTTGATCTTGTGTAGTTGGAGGCTCTTCGGATTCCTTTGGACACACATCCCCAATGGACATGTTCCTTAGCGCTATGCATGGAGCCTCTTCATCACCTATCTCATCAAGATCAACTTGCTCTACTTGAGAGCCGTTAGTCTCATCAAACACAACGTCACATGAGACTTCAACTAGTCCAGTGGACTTGTTAAAGACCCTATATGCCCTTGTGTTTGAGTCATAACCAAGTAAAAAGCCTTCTACAGTCTTAGGAGCAAATTTAGATTTTCTACCTCTTTTAACAAGAATAAAGCATTTGCTACCAAAAACTCTAAAATATGAAATATTTGGCTTTTTACCGGTTAGGAGTTCGTATGATGTCTTCTTGAGGATTCGGTGTAGATATAACCGGTTGATGGCGTAGCAGGCGGTGTTGACCGCCTCGGCCCAAAACCGATCCGAAGTTTTGTACTCATCAAGCATGGTCCTTGCCATGTCCAATAGAGTTCTATTCTTCCTCTCCACTACACCATTTTGTTGTGGCGTGTAGGGAGAGGAGAACTCATGCTTGATGCCCTCTTCCTCAAGAAAGCCTTCCATTTGTGAGTTCTTGAACTCCGTCCCGTTGTCGCTTCTTATTTTCTTGATCCTTAAGCCGAACTCATTTTGAGCCCGTCTCAAGAATCCCTTTAGGGTCTCTTGGGTTTGAGATTTTTCCTGCAAGAAGAATACCCAAGTGAAGCGAGAATAATCATCCACAATAACTAGACAGTACTTACTCCCGCCAATGCTTATGTAAGCTATCGGGCCGAATAGATCCATGTGTAGGAGCTCCAGTGGCCTGTCGGTCGTCATTATGTTCTTATGCGGATGATGAGTGCCAACTTGCTTCCCTGCTTGGCATGCGCTACAAATCCTGTCTTTCTCAAAATAAACATTGGTTAGTCCTAAAATGTGTTCTCCCTTTAGAAGTTTGTGAAGATTCTTCATCCCAACATGGGCTAGTCGGCGGTGCCAGAGCCAACCCATGTTAGTCTTAGCAATTAAGCAAGTGTCGAGTTCAGCTCTATCAAAATCTACCAAGTATAGCTGACCCTCTAATACTCCCTTAAATGCTATTGAATCATCACTTCTTCTAAATACAGTGACACCTATATCAGTGAAAAGACAGTTGTAGCCCATTTGACATAATTGAGATACAGAAAGCAAATTGTAATCTAAAGAATCTACAAGAAAAACATTGGAAATAGAATGGTCAGGAGATATAGCAATTTTACCCAATCCTTTGACCAAACCTTGATTTCCATCCCCGAATGTGATCGCTCTTTGGGGATCTTGGTTTTTCTCATATGAGGAGAACATCTTTTTCTCCCCAGTCATGTGGTTTGTGCACCCGCTGTCGAGTATCCAACTTGAGCCCCCGGATGCATAAACCTACAAAACAATTTTAGTTCTTGACTTTAGGTACCCAAATGGTTTTGGGTCCTTTGGCATTAGACACAAGAACTTTGGGTACCCAAACACAAGTCTTGGAGCCCTTGTGCTTGCCCCCAACATATTTGGCAACTACCTTGCCGGATTTGTTAGTCAGCACATAAGATGCATCAAAAGTTTTAAATGAAATATTATGATCATTTAATGCACTAGGAGTTTTCTTTCTAGGCAACTTAGCATGGGTTGGTTGCCTAGAGCTAGATGTCTCACCCTTATACATGAAAGCATGATTAGGGCCAGAGTGAGACTTCCTAGAATGAATTCTCCTAATTTTGCTCTCGGGATAACCGGCAGGGTATAAAATGTAACCCTCGTTATCCTGAGGCATGGGAGCCTTGCCCTTAACAAAGTTGGACAATCTTTTAGGAGGGGCACTAATTTTGACATTGTCTCCCCTTTGGAAGCCAATGCCATCCTTGATGCCCGGGCGTCTCCCATTATAAAGCATGCTACGAGCAAATTTAAATTTCTCATTTTCTAAGTTGTGCTCGGCAATTTTAGCATCTTGTTTTGCTATATGATCATTTTGTTGTTTAATTAAAGCCATATGATCATGAATAGCATTAACATCAACATCTCTACATCTAGTACAAATAGATACATGCTCAACAATAGATGTAGAGGGTTTGCAAGAATTAAGTTCAACAGTCTTAGCATGAAGAATATCATTTTTATCTCTAAGATTGGAAATGGTAACATTGCAAACATCTAGTTCTCTAGCCTTAGCAATTAAATTTTCATTTTCTATTCTAAGGCTAGCAAGAGAAATGTTTAATTCTTCAATCCTAGCAAGCAAATCATCATTATTATCTCTAGGATTGGGAATTGAAACATTACAAATATGTGAATCAACCTTAGCATTTAAACTAGCATTTTCATGTCTAAGGTTGTTAATCATCTCATGGCAAGTGCTTAGCTCACTAGATAGTTTTTGACATTTTTCTACTTCTAGAGCGTAAGCATTTTTAACCTTAACATGTTTCTTGTTTTCCTTAATAAGACAATCCTCTTGGGAATCCAAAAGGTCATCCTTTTCATGAATAGCACTAATTAATTCATTTAATTTTTCTTTTTGTTCCATGTTAAGATTTGCAAAAAGGGTACGCAAGTTATCCTCCTCATCACTAGCATTTTCATCACTAGAGGTTTCATATTTAGTGGAGGATCTTGATTTTACCTTCTTCCTTTTGCCGTCCTTTGCCATGAGGCACTTGTGGCCGACGTTGGGGAAGAGAAGTCCCTTGGTGACGGCGATGTTGGCGGCGTCCTCGTCGTCGGAGGAGTCGCTTGAGCTTTCGTCGGAGTCCCATTCCCGACAAACATGGGCATCACCGCCCTTCTTCTTGTAGTACCTCTTCTTCTCCTTTCTTCTCCCCTTCTTGTCGTCGCCTCGGTCACTGTCACTTGATATAGGACATTTAGCAATAAAATGACTGGGCTTACCACATTTGTAGCAAACCTTCTTGGAGCGGGGCTTGTAGTCTTTCCCCCTCCTTTGTTTGAGGATTTGGCGGAAGCTCTTGATGACTAGCGCCATCTCCTCATTGTCAAGCTTGGAGGCGTCTATTGGTTGTCGACTTGGGGTAGACTCCTCCTTCTTTTCTTCCGTCGCCTTGAATGCGACGGGTTGAGCCTCGGATGTAGATGGATCATCAAGCTCGTTGATCTTCCTCGAGCCTTCGATCATGCACTCAAAACTTACAAAATGCCCGATTACCTCCTCGGGGGTCATTTTAGTATATCTTGGATTACCACGAATTAATTGAACTTGAGTAGGGTTAAGGAAAATGAGAGATCTTAGAATAACCTTAACCACTTCGTGGTCATCCCACTTTACGCTCCCGAGGTTGCGCACTTGATTCACCAAGGTCTTGAGCCGGTTGTACATGTGTTGTGGCTCCTCTCCTTTGCGAAGACGGAACCGACCGAGCTCCCCCTCGATTGTTTCCCGCTTGGTGATCTTGGTGAGCTCATCTCCCTCGTGTGCGGTTTTGAGCACATCCCAAACCTCCTTGGCGCTCTTCAACCCTTGCACTTTATTATACTCCTCTCTACTTAAAGAGGCGAGGAGTATCGTTGTCGCTTGAGAGTTGAAGTGCTCGATTTGGGCCACCTCATCCTCATCATAATCCTTATCCCCTATGGATGGTACCTGTGCACCAAACTCAACAACATCCCATATACTTTTGTGGAGTGAGGTTAGATGAAATTGCATTAAATCACTCCACCTAGCATAATCTTCACCATCAAAAGTTGGTGGTTTGCCTAATGGGACGGAAAGTAAAGGTGCATGTTTAGAAATGCGAGTATAGTGTAGGGGGATCTTACTAAACTTCTTACGCTCTTGGCGTTTAGAAGTTACGGAGGGCGCATCGGAGTCGGAGGTCGATGTTGATGAAGTGTCGGTCTCGTAGTAGACCACTTTCCTCATCCTCTTTTGCTTGTCTCCGCTTCAATGCGGCTTGTGGGAAGAAGATTTTTCCTTCTTCTCTTTGTGGTGAGAAGAAGATTTCTTCTCCTTCCCTTTGTTGGAGGAGATCTTCTTTTTCTCCCTCCTCTTGGTGCGGGACTCTTCCGATGAAGTGCTCCCGTGGCTTGTAGTGGGCTTTTCGCCGGTCTCCATCTCCTTCTTGGCGTGATCTCCCGACATCACTTCGAGCGGTTAGGCTCTAATGAAGCACCGGGCTTTGATACCAATTGATAGTCGCCTAGAGGGGGGGGGTGAATAGGGCGAAACTGAAATTTACAAATATAAACACAACTACAAGCCGGGTTAGCGTTAGTAATAAAGAAACGAGTCCGTGAGAGAGGGTGAAAAACAAATCCCAAGCGAATAAGCAAGTGAGACACGAAGATTTGTTTTACCGAGGTTAGGTTCTCTCAAACCTACTCCCCGTTGAGGAGGCCACAAAGGCCGGGTCTCTTTCAACCCTTCCCTCTCTCAAACGATCCACAGATCGAGTGAGCTTTCTCTTCTCAATCACTTGGAACACAAAGTTCCCACAAGGACCACCACAAGTTTGGTGTCTCTTGCCTCAATTACAAGTGAGTTTGATTGCAAAGAAGGGATCAAGAAAGAAGAAAGCAATCCAAGCGCAAGAGCTCGAAAGAACACAAGCAAATCACTCTCTCTAGTCACTATGGCGTTGTGTGGAATTTGGAGAGGATTTGATCTCTTTGGTGTGTCTAGAATTGAATGCTAGAGCTCTTGTAGTAGTTGGGAAGTGGAAAACTTGGATGCAATGAATGGTGGGGTGGTTGGGGTATTTATAGCCCCAACCACCAAATGTGGCCGTTGGGAGGCTGTCTGTTCGATGGCGCACCGGACAGTCCGGTGCACACCGGACAGTCCGGTGCCCCCTGCCACGTCATCACTGCCGTTGGATTCTGACCGTTGGAGCTTCTGACTTGTGGGCCCACCTGGGTGTCCGGTGCACACCGGACATCTACTGTTCCTTGTCCGGTGTGCCAGTATGGGCGCGCCTACCGTCTACGCGCGCTGCGCGCGCATTTATTGCGCTGCAGGTAGCCGTTGGCGCGGAGATAGCCGTTGCTCCGGAGTCGCACCGGACAGTCCGGTGCACACCGGACAGTCCGGTGAATTTTAGCGGACTAGCCGTTGCAGTTTCCCGAAGCTGGCGAGTTCCTGAGGCCGCTCCTCCGTGGCGCACCGGACACTGTCCGGTGTACACCGGACAGTCCGGTGAATTATAGCGCGAGTGCCTCTGGAAATTCCCGAAGGTGACGAGTTCAAGTTGGAGTCCTCTGGTGCACCGGACACTGTCCGGTGGTGCACCGGACACTGTCCGGTGTACACCGGACAGTCCGGTGCTCCTAGACCAGAGTGCCTTCGGTTGCCACTTTGCTCCTTTGTTGAATCCAAAACATGGTCTTTTTATTGGCTGAGTGTGAACCTTTTACACCTGTATAATCTATACACTTGGGCAAACTAGTTAGTCCAATTGTTTGTGTTGGGCAATTCAACCACCAAAATTAATTAGGGACTAGGTGTAAGCCTAATTCCCTTTCACATTGCGGATCCACCGGAAAAGAAGTCTCCTCCAACAAACTCCGAAAATGTCGGAGAAGCGCAACCTCCAGCTCTCCGGAAAAAGATCGTCTCCGGAAAGTCAGGGGCCGAGGGCCCGCTGACCCGGAGAACTCCACTGTCTACTTCCCCGACAAAAGAATGGACACAGATCACGAGGAAGAAGGAGACCAAGAGGAAGCAAGTTGTTCTTTCCGTTCCTCCGCCCTCAAAGGAGAACGGAAAGAAGGTCGCCACGACAGGAGCACCATTCTACCCCGACATCCTCTTCATCGGGAGAGTGGAGTCGCCCACCGTCTCCGACGACGAGCCGACCGCACCCGGAGAAGAACCGCCTCAACGAGAATCCCACCGACGGAGGAACCAGCGCAGGAACGTTCGACGACATCACGCGGTCGGAGAATAGGATCCGGAGCAACCTGTCTCGCGAGACGAGGTCTCAGAGATAGGAGAAACTCCGGAAGAATGCGTCTTCAGAGAACGAAGGAACTCCCGACGACGTGATCGCCGCCGGGCTCAGGAACAAGCCGAGCAAGATGCAAGGCAACGCCGGGAGAATCCATTCTTCGGGCGCAACCTGAACCTCGACTTCGCCCGAGCCATGAACACGCCGAGCGAAGTCGGAGGAGTACTAGCTCGGATAGCTGATGGACTCCCTCGGACTCCCGACGCCGAGGGCTACCGACGACTGTTCACCCAGGCAGCCAACCATCTTCTACCGCTTGCTCACCCACCGAACGATCTACGACACGCCATCAACAGTCGTCGAGACGCGCGAAGCTCCATCAATGCTTCGCGTGAACGACGGCATGAGAACGAGATCCGCCGCCGGGAGGAGTACGACAGGGATCATGGCATCCCAGCTCGGAGCCAGGCCACCAGAACTGAGTCGGCAACGGCCTCAACTGGCGGTACTACCCGGGGACGATCGAGGAACCACAACAACTACTCCCCTCCCTGGGACAGACATCATCCCCGACGACAAGAGGACACCTGCGGAGTGTCTGCTCTTACTCCGCGCCTTAGGGCCATCCAATGGCCTCCCAACTTCAAGGTATCCAATGTCGACAAATATGAACCTAAGCAGGATCCAGGGGGTTGGCTAGCCGTCTACACCACCGCTGCTCGAGCTGCCGGGGCATCCGAAGACGTGATGACCGCGTACTTACCCATCGTCCTTGGGCAAGACGCGCTGCAATGGCTGCGACATCTACCCCGACACTGCATCGACGACTGGGGCGACTTCAGTCGACGCTTCACCGCCAATTTCCAGTCCCTCTCCGACAAACCGGCGCAACCATGGGACCTCAAATCCATCAAGCGCCGGGGGGACGAAACTCTCCGGTCGTACCTCAAAAGGTTCCAGACCATGAGAAATCGGATCCCCGAGGTCACGGAGGCGGCCGTGATCGAGGACTTCTACAGAGGATCCAACGACTCGGCTTTCGTCCGAGCCATATTACAGAAGGCGCCGACTACCTCCGAGGAGCTGTTCCGGGAAGCCGACCTCTACATCGCCGCCGACGAGCGGGCCCAGGACCTCATCGGAGGAGCAAAGCCCGCACCGGCAGCACCACGACGTGACGCGAACCAGCAACCCGACAAACGCTGGGAGAAGAGGCCTCGCGAAGAAGTGCACGCCGCCGGACCACCTGCCTCTCGCGCCCGAGGAGGACCTCGCGGAGGCGAGCGCACGCTGGACGACATCCTCGACGCCCAGTGCCCGTACCACAAGGACATGTGCCACACTCTTCGTAACTACCGGGACTTCAAGCACTCCGTCGGGCACGGCCGACCCTTCCAACCTCTACCTCCTCCTCCGCCGAGGGGAGGACCAGATGAACCACGACAACCCCATCAGCAGGAGGAGGGAGGAGGAGGAGCTTTCCCTCGCGTTGACAGGGAGGTCAACGTCATCTTCGGCGGACATGGGTCGCAGGAGAACAAAAGACAACAAAAGCTCAACGACCGCCAGATACTGGTGGCGACCACCGGTCCTCCCGCCCCATACCGGTGGTCGGAACACCCGATCACTTTCACTCGGGAGGATCAATGGCTCAACTTCGACCATCCAGGCAAATACCCGCTCCTCGTCGATCCGGTGATTCGAGAGAGTCGGGTGAAGAAGGTGCTAGTGGACGGGGGGAGCAGCATCAACGTCACCTTCCCCCGGACACTCCAAGGCTTGGGAGTTCACCTCAAAAAGCTCCATGAGTCGGACACTCCTTTCTTCGGCATCGTGCCGACTGAAGGGGCATACCCGCTGGGCCACATCTACATGCCTGTCACCTTCGGAACTCCGGAGAACTACAGAACCGAGTTCCTGAGGTTCGAAGTGGCGAACTTCGACTGCGGGTACAACGCCATCATCGGGAGGCCGGGATTGGCTAAATTCATGGCCATTCCACATTACACGTACATGATACTAAAGATGCCAGGACCGCAAGGAATCATAACTGTGCGCGCCGACTTCCAAGGCGCCCGCAGAGTGTTTCCGAGTGGCCATCAAAGCAGCCTTCACCACCAAGCCGTCGACGGTTTCTTCAACACAGGCGAACTCTAAGCCTGAGGAGGACCTCGCAGTACCGGCAAACGAAGCTCAGGCCGCGACCTCTATGCGGCCGACTGAAGAAACTAAGAGGATCAACCTGGGGTTCGCTGATGAACGCAAGACTGCCATCATCAGCTCCAGCCTGGACGACAAATAGGAAAGCGCGCTCGTCCAGTTTCTGCAAGATAACCGAGATGTATTCGCATGGCAACCTGCGGATATGCCGGGAGTCCCAAGAGAACTGGCCGAGCACAAACTGAAGGTCTATCCCCAGGCAAGGCCGATTCGGCAAAAGCTACGTCGTTTCACGCCCGACAAGAGAGAGGCCATTCACGCCGAGTTAGCTCGCTTGGTCGCGGCTGGATTTATTAGAGAGGTGTTACACCCCGAGTGGTTAGCCAACCCTGTTCTTGTACTCAAAAAGAATAAAGTGGATTGGCACATGTGCGTCGACTATACCGATCTCAACAAACACTGTCCGAAGGATCCCTTCGGGCTCCCGAGGATAGATCAGGTGGTGGACTCCACCGCCGGATGTTCTGTGTTGTCTTTCCTGGATTGTTATTCCGGATACCACCAGATTAGCTTGGCAAAGGAAGACGAAGAAAAAACAGCGTTCATTACTCCGTTTGGTGCTTTCTGTTATACCTCCATGCCGTTCGGCCTCAAAAACGCTGGAGCGACTTATCAGAGAGCCATTCAAACATGCTTAGCCGATCACTGGGGCAAGCGTGTGGAGGCCTACGTAGATGATGTGGTAATCAAAACAGAGAACTCAGAAAACTTCATCGAAGACTTACAGCTGGTTTTCAACAGTCTGAGACGGTATAGATGGAAGCTTAATCCCGAAAAATGTGTTTTCGGGGTACCAGCAGGAAAGTTACTCGGGTTTATTGTCAGCCACCGGGGAATTGAGGCTAACCCGGATAAAATTGAAGCTATCATGAAGATGGAAGCACCTCGATCACAAAAGAAGGTTCAGCGACTTACTGGATGTATGGCAGCTCTGAGCAGATTTATATCCAGGCTGGGGGAAAAAGGTTTACCATTTTACAAACTACTCAAGAAGGTGGATAAGTTTCAGTGGACTTCAGAGGCACAGGAAGCTCTAGATGCACTGAAGAAATTCTTGACAACACCACCAGTACTGAAGCCACCACGACGAGCTACGTCAACTCAACCAGCTGAAGATCTGCTACTGTATATCTCTTGCACGACTCACATGGTAAGCACCGCGTTGGTAGTCGAGCGAGCAGAAGAAGGACATGCCTACCCAGTGCAACATCCTGTTTACTTCATTAGTGAAGTTCTGGGCCCCTCAAAGAAAAAGTATCCTCAGGTTCAGAAGCTATTATACGGAGTACTTCTAACTGCCCGCAAACTACGTCACTACTTTGATGACCACAAAGTCATAGTAGTCACTGGTTTTCCGATAGGGGATATTCTTCACAACAAGGAAGCCATTGGCCGAATAGCCAAGTGGGCTTGTGAGCTGGGATCTCATGACATCGAGTTCCGACCTCGAACTGCCATCAAAACTCAAGCACTGGTTGATTTCGTATCAGAGTGGACTGAACAGCAAGTACCAGATAACCCAGAGACTGCAGAAGTGTGGCGAATGTATTTTGATGGCTCGCTGAAATTGCAGGGAGCAGGAGCAGGAATTCCCTTCACCGCACCTGGAGGCGAGCACCTCAAATATGCCCTCCAGTTGCTATTTCCGGCCTCCAACAATGCAGCTGAGTATGAAGCTCTGATCCATGGATTGAACATCGCCATATCATTGGGCATCAAGAGATTGATGGTGTACGGAGATTCTCTGGTAGTCATTAGCCAGATAAACAAAGAGTGGGATTGTTCAAGCGATTCAATGGGAAAATACTGCACTGCCGTCCGAAAGCTGGAAGATAAATTTGAGGGTCTGGAATTTCATCATGTAGAAAGAGATCGGAACACAGTAGCCGATGTGTTGTCCAAGCTAGGATCCAGTCGAACTCAGGTCCCACCTGGAGTCTTTGTGCAAGAAATACTACAGCCGAGCATCTCAATGGATCAAACAGAAGAGTGTAATATTATAGATCAACCCGAGTTAGACTCTGATGACTAGAGAAGGCCAATCATCAAGTATATAAAGAATGAAGAGGAACCAGACGACAAGAATTCAGCCGAGCGCATTGCCAGACAGTCGGCTCACTACACGCTCATTGGGGAGACATTGTACAGAAGGGGTGCATCAGGCGTCCTCATGAGGTGCATTCTCCCATCTACTGGGAAGCGACTTCTGGAGGAGGTCCATGCTGGGCAATGCGGAATACATGCAGCGTCCAGAACACTAGTCGGGAAGGTCTTCAGGTCAGGATTCTATTGGCCAACAGCGAAGAGTGATGCAGTCGAGTTAGTTCAGAGGTGCGAAGCTTGCCAATACTTGTCAAAACAACAACATCTGCCAGCACAGCAACTGCAGACCATACCAGTAACTTGACCTTTCGCATGCTGGGGACTAGATATGATTCGACCTTTCAAGAAAGCTCAAGGAGGATACACTCATGTATTGGTAGCAATCGACAAGTTCACTAAATGGATAGAGTTCAAGCCCATTGCTTCTTTAACCTCAGCTAAGGCCGTGGAATTCATACAAGATATAATATTCAGATTCGGGATACCAAACAGCATCATAACTGACCTAGGATCCAACTTCACAAGTTCAGAGTTCTTCGACTTCTGTGAGCAAAAAAGCATTCAGATCAAGTATGCATCTGTAGCACATCCAAGAGCCAACGAGCAGGTTGAGCGAGCCAACGAGATGATACTGGAGGCACTCAGGAAAAAGGTCTTCGATAAGAACGAAAAATTCGCAGGAAAGTGGATAAGGGAATTGCCCTATGTCGTTTGGAGCCTAAGAACCCAACCTAGCCGAGCTCTGCATGGAAACACTCCTTTCTTCATGGTCTATGGGTCGGAGGCAGTGCTACCCGCCGATCTCGAGTTCGGGGCGCCAAGGTTGATCTTCGAAAACATAGCAGAAGTCGAGGCCACCAGGCTGGAGGACATTGATATACTTGAAGAAGAACGGCTGAATGTGGTAATCCAATCAGCACGGTACCAGTAGACTCTAAGGCGCTATCACGACAAGGCTGTGCGACGGCGATCCTTCTCAGTAGGAGATCTCGTCCTCCGCCGAATTCTAACGGGGGAGGGACGGCACAAGTTATCGCCCTTATGGGAAGGACCCTTCGTAGTAGCAGAAGTCACTCGGCCAGGATCATATCGTCTCACTCAGATGGATGGCACAGAAGTCGGGAACTCCTGGAACATAGAACACCTCAGGAAGTTTTATCCCTAGCTGTATTTCAAAAGCTATCGGGATGACGATGTACTCTGTAAAGTGGAAATGTGTCATCAATAAAAAAGGGGGTTTCGAAGATACTCAGTTTGTTCACGATTGACTTGCACGCTTACTTAACTCGGGGTGACCACTATGCCCTGCTAACGGAGCAATCGGCTTAAGTCGGCAACGACTTAAGGCAGTGCAACATGCTCATGCTTACTTAACTCGGGGTGACCACTATGCCCTGCTAACAGAGCAATCGGCTTAAGTCGGCAACGACTTAAGGCGGTGCAACATGTTCACGCTTACTTAACTCGGGGTGACCACTATGCCCTGCTAACGGAGCAATCAGCTTAAGTCGGTAACGACTTAAGGCGGTGCAACATGCTCGCGCTTACTTAACTCGGGGTGACCACTATGCCCTGCTAACGGAGCAATCGGCTTAAGTCGGCAACGACTTAAGGCGGTGCAACATGCTCGCGCTTACTTAACTCGGGGTGACTACTATGTCCTGCTAACGGAGCAATCGGCTTAAGTCGGCAACGACTTAAGGCGGTGCAACATGCTCACGCCTACGCAATTCAGGGTGACCACTACGCCCTATTAACAAAAGCAATCGACTTAAGTCATCAACGACTTAAGGCGATCTGACGTGACTACAATTAACTCATATAAGGATGACTTCTATATCCCGCAAACAAATTTCATAACCATCGCGCATCATTTTACTACTGCAAATTTACGAACTAATGAATTCTGAAACAATATGAAAATAACAATATCGTCCAAGTACTGAAATGGCGTCCTCTAACAAATGTCTGACCACGCTAACCGCACGCTCAAAGCACGCAAAATGTTTCTCTACTTAGTGATATTTTTCTCAGGAGCAATCGATGAGGAAGGACGACTCGAGGAATCAGGGGCAGCATTCACATCAGCCCTTATATCTTCGGGAACAACCACGCCGGGTCTCCTCATCAAGATTCGCCCCGCCCGAATAGCCTTGTCCATGGCCCTATCGCGCTGGGCTCTGAGAGTAACAGAAGTTTCTTCAGCGACCTTGGCAGCCAGCCGAGCAGTTTCTAACTCTTGGGCGATGGATTTCTTGGAAGCTCGGAGTTCTTTGATAGTAGCGTCCTTCGCTGATATCAACTGTTTGAGCCGGGTCACTTCATCCATGGATTCCTGCAGCTTACATCGTTGGTTGTCTAACTCTTCCATGGTGAAGCGATGACTCCTCTCTAGGATAGTCAGCGAGTTGCTAGAATCACGATACAATCTGTCAAGACTGTCGCGAGAAGCAGCAAGGATACGTTTTTCTTCCTGCAAACAAAAGTCAACTCCCTCAAACACCAAGCAAGTAATAGGAGCACAACAAGGCAAAGCACAGTTCCATAAATCACCTTTTCAGAATTGAGCTGAGCGTGAAGAGAAGAACTCAGTGCATTGGCGTCATCTAAGGCAGCGGAGACCTGACCCAGTTTAGTCTGGCTTTGAGAGTACTTTTCCTCAAAGTCAGTGCACCGCTGGACCAATTCAGCCTGATCTCGGGAATGTTTTTCCTCAAGAGTGGAAATCTGCCGAGTCATTCCTAGCAGGAGACAATCAAACAAAAAGGGGCCAGAATGTAAAGCAGTCCACAGTTAAGACAAAGAGAAGCAAAAAAGCACTAACCAGCGTTGGTTGTCTCCAATTCAGAGACACGACGTTGAAGTGACACTGGATTCCAACATGCAAGAGATGAAGCTACTTCTGGGACAGAAGCACCCTGTAACCTTAGCTGGCTAGCCATCCCATCCACCAAAGCCTGATGAGGAGAACAGATGAGTGTAATGACAACAGTTCATGCAATGTAAAAACCAAGTAAAATACATCACAGTACCTGGAGGTTGGAAAAGAACGAAGGGATCCCCAAATCAGGAGAGATCAATTGATAACCAGGCGTAAGGCCACCACCCGAAGCAGCTTGCAACAAACCAGCAGGAATCAGCTCGGTGCCATCAACAGAGCCCAACACTCGGTCAGCGGGGACGCTGCCCTCTAAAGCGACTCCCTGGTCCAAGGCTTGGGCTACCACCATACAGCCGGAGTGTGGAGGCGATCCCGCATGAACGTCCATGGAAGTACAGGAGGGAGACCCCGCTCGGACACCCTCGGGGGCTGGGTCATAGTTTGCACTGCCCACTTGAGCCGGATCATCCCCGGCAGCACCCTCGGGGGCTGGGCAGTGGCTTACACTTCCCACCCGAACCAAGTCATCCCCGGCGACATCCTCAGGGGCTGGGCATGTGTCAACACCATCCTTGGGGTCCAAGTTCTCTGCGGTAGCCACTTCTAAGGCTGATGGGCCCTCAGTTACTTCCATAGGACCAGGACGATCCAAGTCAGTCTCCCGACCCTCGAGATCGCGCTCCAAGGTCGACGAGGTACGGGACGACCTCAACCCAGCATCAAGCACATCAGCACAAGCCTCCATCACACCATCATCCACTGGCTCCGATAACAAATCCTCTGGAACCATATCCTCAAGAGTCTGATCAAAGTTGGCCAGGGACAGTTCTTGCAGACCAATGAGAGCAGACAAAACAGGAGAAGGAACTCCACTACTTTCACCGCTAGCGATGAACTGCCGACTGTTTTTCCGAGTCAAAGGAACTTCATCTTCTTCCTCCTCGTCGTCCACATTAGCAACACAGGCAGCACCCCCATTGGGATTAGCAACAGATGGAGCACCCACATTGGGATCAGCAGCGGATTGGGTACACCCATTGGGGTCAGCATCAGTAAATTCAGTCACAGGCACTTCTTCAACAGCAGGAGCCGAGATACCAACGTCCCGATCCAAACTGGATACTCGCCGGAGGCGTCTCTTTTTCTTTTTCTGCTCATCAGCAGAAGGATCAGGTTGATTGGCTCGGCAAGGGCGCCTCGGGCGAGTACTGGCAGGCTTCTGAGTATCCAAGGTTGTATCAGCCTCTGGGAGGGGCGCCACTACCAATGCCCCAACAGGAGCAGCGTCAGAAGAGTCCTCAGCCAGAAAATCAAGCATAGCGCTTATCTCTGCATCACTAGGGTTCAGGGGCACCTCAAAATGGACCTGTCGTTCATCATCAGGAATCTCCCCGAGCGAGGCAACCAAGGCACTAACTTCTTCAGCAGAGGGTCACACTCTAAGGCCCAAACTGCCATCAGTGACAGGTGGATTCGACACAAAAAGGGTGAAGGCTTTGGGAGGAGGCATGTTCCAGGCCGAGTATGCCACTGGGCACCAACATTTGACACTTTGCCTCTAAGGATCATCTCAAGTCGGCTCACCAAGTCTGCAGAGGGAATTTTTCTGTTGGTAACCCGAGTTGAGTCGGCTAGGCCTCGATACAGATAAGCCGGGTATGCCCTGTCTTTCAACGGCTGAATATTCTTGAAGACAAAATCAGCAACCACAGCTTCAGCAGTCAGACCCCTCTCTTTCAGCAATCCAACTTCAGCCAGCAAAGCACCTGCCTTAGCTACCTCCTGATCTGTGGGAGACTCGGTCCAGCTTGGGGTGCGAACATCCAGCTGTCTTCCCGACGGGGGGGAGAGAGTTTCCATAATTCTCAACTATGAACCACTCCAAGCGCCATCCCTTGATACTGTCTTTGAGAGGAATTTCGAGATACTCAGTCTTCCTCCCGCGGCACATCTCTAAGCTAGCACCCCCAACCAACTGATGTTGTCCCCCGGCCATCCCAGGGCGACAATGATACAAGTACTTCCACAACCCGAAATGTGGCAGCACGCCGAGAAAGGCTTCGCATAAATGAACGAAAATGGAGATTTGCAGGATAGAATTGGGATTCAGATGGGTCAAGTTAAGATGGTAGAAATCAAGGAGACCGCGGAAAAAGGGAGAAATGGGAAGGCCAAGGCCGCGGAGAAGGAAAGGAGCATAAACCACGGACTCATGGGTATCCTCAGTTGGGACAGTAACCCCATGGCAAATCCGCCAAGAACAGAGTTCCCTCGGAGGAAGAACCCCGATGGACACGAGGTGGAGAAGTTCGGGCTCAGAGATGACGGACATGTGGTTACCTGCGAAAGGTAACTGGCTGTTGGGGTCGATTGGAGGAATCACCACGGCGGACGAACTCGAGGCTTTCCTCTTGGGCGCCATCTCGATTCTACCGGCGAGCAGAGTGGGAGGCGAATTGTAGACAGGATTCGGGAGCAAGAAAGCAAGAACTAGGGCACGGAAAGCAGAGGCGGCTAAAAGCGCAGCACTTATGGGATATTCCCGAGCCAGATACCGTTTCAAAAAGTGCCCAGTCAGCACCCGGCGGTTATTTCCAAAACACCGACGTGCCACGTGATCACCCGGCAGTTATTTCCAGAACACCGGTGCGCCACCTCATCACTCGGCTATTATCCTCAAAGTGGCCCACGTAGCCCGCTATCACTCGGCGTTACCTCTAAAACGCTGACGTCGTCCTCAAGTCGCTCGGCGTTACCTCTAAAAACGCTGACATCGTCTTCAAGTCGCTCGGCGTTACCTCTAAAACGCTGACGTCGTCTTCAAGTCGCTCGGCGTTACCTCTAAAACGCTGATGTCGCCCTCCAGTCGCTCGGCGTTACCTCTAAAACGCTGACGTCGCCCTCCAGTCACTCGGCGTTACCTCTAAAACGCTAACATCGTCTTCAAGTCGCTCGGCGTTACCTCTAAAACGCCGACGTCGCCCTCAGGTCACTCGGCGTTACCTCTAAAACGCTGACATCGTCTTCAAGTCGCTCGGCGTTACCTCTAAAACGCCGACGTCGCCCTCAGGTCACTCGGCAGTTATCTCTAAAACTCCGACATCGTGTTCAGTCGCTCGACAGTTACCTCTAAGGCGCCGACGTCGTCTTCAAGTTACTCGGCAGTTATCTCTAAAACTCTGACATCATCTACAAGTCGCTCGGCGGCTACTTCTAAAAGCATCAGTATGATGCCCGAGTTATTCACTTACTGTCTCAAAGGAATCAACTTCACGAAAAAGCCGGGAAGAGAAATGATTCAAGAACTTTGAGTTATGAATATCAAAGAGTAATCATCACGGAGAAACCAACATCATTTCATCATTAAAGGGAAGATAACATACTTACAAATCAACTCATTATGAGTTGATACTTCCCTATTACTACTACTACATTACGTTACATTACTGCTACTACTACTACACTACACTATACTACTCTACACTACTAAATACTACTACATTATTCTAACTATACTATACTAACATCTAAAAGACCAGTGGCATCTAGCCACTGGCCCTGTTGCTGCCGCCGCCGCTGCCGCCCCTGTTGCTGCCCCTGCTGCTGCCGCCACCGCCGCTGCCGCCCCTGCTGCCGCCGCCGTCATCGTCCTTGCTGTCGCTGCTGCCACCCCTGCCGCTGCCGTCACCGTCACCGCCGCCACCGCCTTCATCGTCGTCGTCGTTGTCGTCCTCGCCGCCACCGTCCGAGTCCTCCTCGTCCGAGGAGTACTCTGACTCATCCGAGCCCTCGAGCCCGGAGCGCTCGACGGCCCGGATGTACGTCCAGACCTCCGCCGCGAGCCCCTGGGAGTCGTCTGAGTCGTCAGACGACTCACGCAGGGGGATGGGAGCCGGAGACCCCTCAGACTCATAGGAGAACTCCTCCTCTGAGTACTCCGAGTCACCAAAATCCTCCGATGGAGGAGTTGGCTCACACTTGCGCTTGTTGTTCTTGCCCATGGTGGAAGCAAAAGGGAGAGAAGAAAGACAAGCAACAGAGAACATCAAGAGATGTGAAAAAGCCGGAGAGACAACGGCATTATTTATAGAAGGAGAAGGCAACCGCTCACCTCCAACCGCGGTCACTGAACAGTCGCAAAGCATTCAATAAGCACTTCAACCCGTCTGAAGACACGTCAGGCGGCTGACGCCGTTTCACGCAACACAACACCCATTGGGACTCCAGTCAACAGCGCGGAGGATATGATTACACCCGCCGTCACATCACATTACTACTCAGAAGCAGCCGGCTAAAACACTCAGCGTACCAAGCCGTCCCTTGCCCACACCCATTGGGGGGACGCCCAGGAATTATCAGTATATTTTTCAAAACGATCACATCTGTGCAGGGCACACAGTGAATACCTCAAGACAAAAATGAGATATCAGTAAGGATCAGAGGAAAGCCAAATATAGCCAATGAAGTACAAAATATGGCCGACAGAAGCGACGTGAAGACTAGACAGAGAACGTCCATCAAATGTCCAATCAGTCGCAGAGCAAATAAATTACACTACCTAGCAAGATATGGATGGATTGCGAACTCGGCTGCAAAAGACAAAATACATGCTGACCTCTGAAGCATAATATTGATGACATAATGCTGACCTCCAAAGCATAATGCAGATGGCATCATGCCGATTTTTACAAGCAGAAAGGATAATCTTCAGCAAAAAGACACAAAAGGAAGACCTTCGAATGGATTATCCTCAAAAATCCACTCGAAGGGCGGGGGCTACACCCATTGGGTGCACCTTCGGTGCACCCCATGGATCATCATTCCAAGCCAAGTGCCGACTTCTAAGGCATGGGGCAAGATTAAAGACAAGGCTGGCCCTCAACCAAAACGCAGGAGTAAAAATGGAAATAATTTCTGGTGAAGACCTTCGAGTAGATTATTTTCTAAAAATCTACTCGAAGCTCGGGGGCTACACCCATTGGGTGCACCTCCGGTGCACCCAATGAAGTTCAGGGTCCTACAAAATGAAATGCCGACCTCTAAGGCACAAACACGAAACAAAGCTTCAGTTTACGAGTGATCAAAGCAGGAGGAGACAGTAAGAAGTTGTTTTCTTCAAATCGCCTGCAAGCTGGACCTGGGATCTTTGGGCTGATTACCTCTAAATTAACCCAAAGATCGGGGGCTTGTGGGGGATAGATATCCCCCGGGTCCACTAAAAGAGTAAAAGACCTCACGAAAGGCCCAAGGGCCCAATAAATCATAAGGTCATTCTTTCGTGGGCCTGGGGAGGGACAACCAGCAAAGCAGATCCACATGGGGCCGGATTGGTGCAAACCCGGACGGCCCACAACGTCGAGCGAGCGACCACAACAGAGATCCGACTTTCCCGCGCTGGAGCCCCCATGCAACGGAACCATGCGAGGATAGGTCGGCAGAACTACAGGGAGATAAACTCAAACAGTTCACTATCTTTTAGCTACACGTTGTTATCATATCCACGTGTATTGCCCCACGGTCGAGTATATAAGGCCTAGGGGGCACCCCTTCAGAACGATCGACCCTATTACTTAGCCACCCACTTCGACTCTCTGCATTCTCAATTCAGAGAGCTCTCTTGTAACCTCATTCACTCAACATACTCATCAGGACGTAGGGTGTTACGCATCTCTAAGCGGCCCGAACCTGTAAACCTTGTCCACTGTCCCTCGTGCAATTGGCACGAACCATTTTGCTACAGTCGTCGCCACCGTCCTACTCCTAAAAACACCTTGAGGGGCAACCCCGGGTGTGCGGTCGGACCCAAAACACTGACAACCACCCCCACTTCAGGCACACTATCTCGCTCCCACCCCCTCCTACCTCCCATCCCACCTCAATCGTCATTGAAAACGGTTCCACTATGTGGGTCACCTGGGTCGTTCTATCTCAACGACGTTCTCATAGCCCCACACATCACCTATAATCTCATTTTTGTTCGTTGGTTCACCACCGACAATTCTTGTTCCATTGAGTTTGACCCCCTCTGGTTTTTCTGTGAAGGATCTGGCCACCAGGAACCCTCTCGCGAGCTGTGACAGCACTGAGCCCCTCTACATGTTTCGGCCTTCCACCACCGGCGCGTCTCCACCTCCTGCCTTGGTCTCCACCACCTCCTCCATCACTTGGCATCGTCGTCTTGGCCACCCAGGACCTGACACCATGATCAAGCTTAACAGTAGTTTAGATCCTTCATATAGTAGGGAACATTTTGAGGGCCTCTGTCATGCTTGTCACTTAGGCCGACATACTCGTCTCCCATTTACTACTTCTCGGGCTGAGCAGGCTTTTGACCTGGTTCATTGTGATCTCTGGACCAGGCTTTCTGGTTATAAATACTATTTGGTGATTTTGGATGATTTTTCCATTTTTTGTGGGTTTTTCCTCTTCGTTTGAAGTCCGACACGTTCACCACCCTCACACACTTCTTCGCCTCGGTATCCACCCATATCCATCGCTCGGTCCGTGCCCTGAAGTGTGACAATGGCCGCGAGTTCGACAATCATGCCTCCCGTTCTTTCTTTGTCACCAACGGTGTCCAGGTGCGTATCTCGGGCCCCTACACCTATGCCTAGAACAGTTGGGCCGAACGCATGATTCACACCACCACCAATATGATATGCTAACTTCTCTTCCAGGCGTCTCTCCCTGCCAGCTACTGGGTAGAGGCCCTACACACCGCCACACACCTCCTCAACCGTCTTCCCTCGAAGGCGATGAGCCACCCTACTCCCCACTTCGCCCTGTATGGCACAACCCCTCCTACGACCACCTTCACGTGTTCAGTTGTGTCTGCTATCCTAACAATTCTGCCATCGCTACTCGTAAGCTATCTCCTCGCTCCACTCGATGCCTCTTCCTTGGCTACTTCCCAGACCACAAGGGGTATCGTTGTCTTGACCACGCCACACACTGCATCATCATCTCCCGTCACGTCGTCTTCGATGAAGATGTGTTTCCCCTTGCTGGCTCCTCCCCACCTACCGATCTTGACTCCCTTCTCGAGTCTGATCCGATTACCCCTCCACCCCAGGCACCCCACCTTGCGTCGTTGCCTGCACCACGTGCAGCCTCGATGCCTCTGCTCGCGCCTCTTCCCATCCCACGTGCGGCCCCATTGACCCTGCCTGCGCCACACACGACCTCGTCGACCATACCAGCGCCAAGTGCAACCCCGTCGACACTACCTGCGCCACGCGCGGCCCCGTCGACTCCTCCCGCGCCATGTGCGGTCCTGTCGATTCCTCTCGCGCCATGTGTGGCCCCGTCGACCACGCCTGCGCCACGCGCGATCTCGTCGACACCTCCCAGGCAATGCGCGGCCCGCCGATGAGCGTGGCTCGCTTCGCCGACCCCGCTCCCGTCTACCACCGCCGTGGGCGTGCCACTCCCTCAAAACCCACTGACTCGGGCCCGTCGACGGGCGTGGCTCACTTTGCCGAACCCGCCGTCTATCACTGCCACAAGCCGGCCACGCCCGCGGACCTCGACGTCCCGGCGGCCCTCTCTAAAACGCCTGTGTACCACCCAATCGCCATCCACCGCGACCACAGGCACATCCAACTGCAAATAATCGACCAAAGGATGAAGGTTCTTCAATACCCGATGCCAGGATGCCGATGGTCTGGTTTCTGAATGAGGAAGCATGAAAATTAAGAAGCGGTAGAAGTTGATCAATCCCTTGACTTGCCAGTTCAGGTGATCAACAATGCACTAATGCGCTACGTGCAATCACTGTAGCAATAGTTTGAGGTTAGCAGAGTTCGTTTGAAGCTAATCATGTGCCGTGGGATTCATCCACCTACCAAAAGTCCTACGAATTTCACTCTTTTTTGGCCTCACGTCCTCCTTATGAAGCCTGCGACCATGAGCTCGCTCGACTTAGCAACCTACAAGAAGTTGTAAGTCTAAACTTTTCCTTTCTGAGCATATCCTATAATGGATCAGTTCAGTCCACAAGATTAGTAGCTGCTTACACGTACACACGGTGCCCCGCAAAAATTCACATGTATTGAATATTGAATAAATATTCGTGCAACCACACGGTGCCCGCAAAAATTCACACGTGTTGATTAATTGATTAAACACCCGCGTAATGCGCGAGCAAAAGTAATAGTACATAGGATGGAGGAAAAGATAGAAATTAAGCTTTGTTTCCTTTCAAAATCAATCATCTATCTACGAGAAGAAACCATTCATAACCCCCAAAAAATAGGCATTTTGTGGCAAAATTCAACAGTGCTCCGAATACTATCCAGAACACAAAAGAAAACAGGGATTTTTGCTTGGCATAATGTAGCAGTCATCTCAACACGATGCAACTTCATGAAACATTTATATACAAAGGAAAACAAAATGAACACTAAAAATAAAAGCAGCATATCCAGATTTCCAGTTGATTCACCAAGTCGAACATGACCAACGAAGATGGTTGCGAGTAATACAGTCGGCACAATGTGCATATCCCTACCTGATTAGAGATTCACAGATGCAAACCAGACCATTTTTAAACGAAACCACGTACAAGACACTGAGGCTAAACATGACAACCATATAGAAACAAAGACAGGAAAACCCATAAGCATGGTTCGTAACTTTCGTAAGCGAAAAACCTGCGTGGCCAGAGCACTGAGCAGAGCATTGACGACATGGAACACACAGAACTACGACGCTCGAACGGGCAGCTCACCTACGAACGTTGCACACGAAAAAAGCAACACAGGTTCCAGACTACCGCATCCGCAGCAGAAGAGCCCTACAAAGGACACACACAAAAAAGACGGCGCTGCCGAGCAGGCGAACAATCGGTGAGCAGATCGGAGCAGAGAAACTATACGTTGGCTAGCCCTATACACTGGAGGGGGCTCGCCGATGGATTGCATAGGGAACAGGAGCCCCTCGCAGCAGCAGGACGACGGCGCTATGAGCCTCAGGCACGACGACCGAGCACTGTGAGAAGACCGGTCGCAGATTTTTTGGAGAGGGAAGAGGAGGGGATTCCACATGGCCGGAGCCCGGAGGGAGCAGATGGGTGAGGGGCGAGACGTAGGCACGACGAGTTTGGCGACCGCCGCAGCATGACTGCACGGCTGCGCCGACGTCAGCGCACAGCACCGCAGCCCGCAGGAGAGAACCTGCCCTTGCACGGCAGCACCGCGCGAGGATGGGCCGCGCCACGACCCAGCGGTGAGTGCTCTGCTCAACGGCCAAAAACCGCTTGGAACAGGAGCTCGGACTCGGACACGAACACGGACACCGCGTGGAACAGGAGATCGGGCTCGGACACGGACACTCTGAACGATGCAATCCCGTTTGCCTTGGTAATATATATTTCTTACGCAATGCCGTTCGGTTGGGCAGTCTCTTTACAAATTTCGCGGTTCCATCTCTCGTGCTCAACAGCAGTCTCTAGGAGTCTCTCTACAACTTTATTAGATTTTTTTTACATCAAGATGTTGGAATACAAAAACGTCGTTGGGGGACGGCTGAAGCTAAAGGGTAAAGCGCTGGACGTGAAAGATGGTGGTGTAATGAAAAAGAAGAAGTACCATCGTGAGGAGTCGTCTCAGACTGAATCTGATAAAAATGGAGACGAAAGGAACCCACATTCAGACTATGACCATCTCACACCAGCAGAGCGCCGCTACATGGAACAGAAGCAGAAGATCGACATGAAGAAGATGGCCAAAGTCGCAAACAAGTCGTACAAGGACCGCATGCACGACTTCAACCAGTACCTGGCTAACCTCAGCGAGCACTATGACATCCCCAAAGTTGGTCCTGGCTAACCTGGCTGTGTTACGCACAAACAATTGTATGCTGTGTGGGTTTATCTACTTTTCTGTTAGCATATTATGTATCATTTTACATATATTGTAAAACGACTTGTTGCCACCAGTAGATAATATTTATTGTCAAAAGCTTGTTCCATGTATTCTGATCACGTGTTTAAGCCTTTTTTTGTTGCCCCTTTTAGTTGCATTCATTTTATTCAAAATGTGATTCGCTTTTGATATTTCTAGGGAACTTATTTTCTTTCAATACAGTGGCAGAGCTTAACAACAGATTATGCCCAAATTTTTCCAAGTCAACATGGCCTTCAATTTAGGAAGTGGGAAATAAGGGTGGGATCATTTGATTCCATGTTTGGATAATTGAATTGAAGATAGGGATAGATAAATAAAGACTACATCCATCTCATGCCCCCTCCTTTTGTCTCAACCCATTTTTATTTCCCTATCCAATCCCCATCCAAACGTTCGCATACAAATTATCCACTAGGCTAGAGTACTTAAAAAGTAGAAAGTACAACTTCTAATGCAACAAGAAGTTGGCTGAATCGAGGCCCACCTGAAGCATTCAGAACCAAATCGAATTGATTGATGTTTGATGCAAAGAACTATTATTGAGTTTGTATATATTATTTTAATTTTCTCTGAATCGAAACAAGCGCTCATGGACTTGAGAACCAGTTGGAAATCCTTGCCCACCTAGCCTAACTTGGCTAAACTGTCGAGCCGACTTCGCTAATTGGGCATGATAAGCAGCAATACATCATAATTTGGCGATGTCAGTGCTGATGTCCTCATGCAGAACAAGCAACAAATCGACACAAATCCTTTCGTCGCCTGGCATTATCTCCTATGGAATGGCCCCTGCCTCTCTTTCGAGCAAGTGCATAGAGAAACACAGTACTAATAACATGTTAAAGCATGAAATATAAATAGAATATTAGAAAAGAACTAGTGTTTTTTATTAATCTAGAGACGTAACACATACACAAGGTAAAACGATGTAGTAAAATGATGTCTTGTCATGACAACCATTCACACTCTTTATGCCAAAGCGTATGCCCAGTTCGTGGTCATGTATGACAGTTACTAATGCCTACTCTAATCTTGATGAGATCACTCCTTAAAAGATATCTATTCGAAGAGGTATTCTAAAAAGAAATGTCTATTTCAAAAACAGTGACGTCGGTGTTCTCTATTGGAGCTTCTTCCTCTAGATACATATTCGTGATAAAAAATCCTCCTACCTCCCACGATCTCCTTTATTGTCACACCCGGTTTTAGAAGGCAAACCGAATGCGAACCATGTACGTGCCAGGATCAGTTATTCACGTACACAACAGTTACATAACATAGACATCATCACACAGTGCTCAAAATAGTATTAAAAGGGAATAATAGTCGATTACATCATACGTCTGAGACGTCCATATAGTCCTTACAATAAATCAAAGTGCGGAAAAGAAACGTAGATAATTGCGGCCTTCACAGGCAGCCGACTGGGGGTTGCCGCTAACCCACGCCTAGAACTCGTCGTAGTCTTGGAACTCCTGGAAGTCTCCTTCCACAGCTTCATCTTCTCCTGAGCAGTGGTTGCAATGCTGACAACCTGGGGATGGGGGGTTTGGTGTGTAGAGCAAGGGTGAGTACACATCAACATACTCAGCAAGTATCCTGTTTGGCTATAGTGGACTACCTTTATGTGGGGATAAGTCAAGCAGTTGCTTTTAGTTGGCCAGATTATTATTTACTAATAGAAAGCCAGGTTTTAGCATTAACCCAAATTATTAGCCCGATGTACCCTTTCCAAACGGAAAGAATACCACTTACCAGCACCATAGTCATAACCAGAACCATCGATCTCATAGCCACCTGTACCATAATGTCTCTGATCAAGTACCACTAATCACTGGAGCTCCCTTGGCCGCTCATAACCGCGAGCACGGCTGATATATCAGTTTTCAAACACTCTGCAGAGGTTGTGCACTTCACCCACAAGCCGTGATTCCCATTCTGCCCGGAGAGAGCTACTCCCCATTAACCACTACCTAGGTGGCCTAGCAGGGCATCACTACGTAGCCTTTACAAAGATTCCCCGGGGCTGTAGCCACCCGTTAGGTTTCCTAAATGCACCGCACTCCTCCCCAAGGGGTGAACCCAAACTTGGCAGAGCGAGCCACATACACCGAGCCCCATTGATGGCACGACGGCTAAGTGAACTACACCCCAGATCCTCTAATTATTCAGCTAAGGACATCCCATTCCACCCTCATGGTTGCACTTTTTTCCCGGGCGGTCATCCATAGAACAGGTCCTTACGGAGAGGCACTCGAGAAACCGCTCGAGCCCCCTTGAAGACCACAAGTATAACATCATAATAAGAGAGGGGAAAACAGCGTATCATAGATAATCTCATCATGTTCATTGATTAGAGTTAAGCAATAGCATAAAGCTAAGCAATAATAATCCAACCCAAATAGGTAAACAAGGACATGGATAACAAAGCTAGTCAATCCTCAGGCATAAATGTGTAAAGCGGGAGGTGAATTAAAGAATGAATAGGACAGAGATAGGTCAAGGGACACTTGCCTCCACCAACCGACTGCTGCTCAGGGGCTTCTCCTGCGAGTTCCTCGGGCTCTTCAACCGGATCGTTCTCTATGCGATTGCAAGCATACATACATCCATCCATTCAAATTAGGAAACAAACAGTACACCATGCAAGAGAACAAATAAAGTAAATATGCATAGAATATCACATACGATAATGAATTTACCTTGGTTAGAAAGAAACGAGAGAAGGTCTCGCAGGGGTTAAGGCTTATGCTCGAGGTGCACTACGGGTAAACGAATAACTAGACGTCACGTGCTCTAATTCCAATTGGTTCTAACAAAAGAACTAGCTACATACACTAATGTAAACGCGACCACTTTTAGTAGATTAACATTGAATGAGTTAGACAATTAGCTATACAAATTAACTAACGTAACCAATTTCCAAATTGAGACTCGTATCTTATTAATATGAACAACGGGATTAGCGCGCATAGGGTACGGGGGGGGGGGGGGGGGGTAGACGGGGCACGACGGGTCGTGCCAAGGCACGCGCGCGAGGCCGCACGCACACGCCACGAACTAACCGTGCGCACGTCGGGGCCGTGCGTTAGCCGAGCTCAAGGCCGCGCGCCATGGGCACGCTGGGCCGAGCTCGAGGCCACGCCGGGACCGTCACGACGCGAGCAAGGCACGGCGGGGCGAGTGGGCAAGCGCGCCGGGGCAAGCGAGCATGGGCGAGCGAGGACGCGGCTGGGCGAGGACACGGCCGGGCGAGGCCAGGCGCGGCTGGGCGAGGACACGGCCGGGCGAGGCCGGGCGCGGGGGCGGCTGGCCGAGCCGGGGCGCGACGGGGGCAGCCGAGCCGGGGCGGGGCGGGGTCGAGCGGGCGCGGGGCTCGCCGGAGGCGAGGCGGCCGAGGGCGGGGCGGACGGGGGCGGAGCTCGCCGGAGCGGCCGAGGGCGGGGCGGACGGGGGCGGGGCTCGCCGGAGCGGCCGAGGGCGGGGCGGACGGACACGAGGGGCCGAGCGGGGCTCGCGCGGGGGCGGCCGAGCCAGGGCAGCCGGGGCGCGGCGAGGGGTGGGCTCGCCGGAGCGAGGCGCGCCGGGGCCGGGGGCGGGGCTTGCCGGAGCGGCCGAGGGCGGGGCGGACGGGCCCGCCGGGGGGGGGGGGGGGGGGCGAGCCGGGGCCGAGCGGGGCGGCCGGACGCGAGGGGCCGAGCGGGGCTCGAGCGGGGGCGGCCGAGCCGGGGCAGCCGGGGCGCGGCGAGGGGCGGGCTCGCTGGAGCGAGGCGCGCCGGGGCCGGGGGCGGCCGAGGCGGGGCGGCCGAGCCGTGGCGAGGGGCGGGCGGCCGGGCGCGAGGGGCCGAGGGCGGTTGGGCGCGGCGGCCGAGCCGGGGGTGGCCGGGGCCGGGGCCGGCCGGGCGCGCCCATGGCGCGGGGGAGGGCGCCGACGGGAGGGAAGGAGGAGGGAGGGGGAGGAGAGGAGGGAGGAGAGGGGGAGAAACCTCACCGGAGAGGGAGGCCAGCGCGGCGGCGGCGCCAGGGAGGGGCGGCGGCGGCGTGGGGCGGGACGGGGCGGCGGCGGCTAGGGTTAGGGTGAGGGAGAGAGAGAGAAGGGATGACGAGCGGGGCCCGCGGGGAGGATTTTTGGAAAAAAGAAAAGGGGAGGGGGGGCGGTTGGGCCGGCTGGGCCCAAAGGGGGGGAGGGGGCGCGCGGCTGGGCCACCAGGCCGACCCACGGCGGGGGAGGGCGGCTGGGCCGCCGCGGGGCCCACGTGGGAAGGGGGGGGCTGGGCCGCATGGGCCAAGGGGAAGGGGGCGGCTGGGCCAAAAGGGGAGAAGGGGGGAGAGAGAAAAAGAAAAGGCTTTTCTTTTTCTAATTTCCTCAATTTCTTATACGCCTAATTCTCCACTTCACTCAACCACAAACAAAAGAGTGCATAATCCGGCATGATGCAACAAACAAAAATAGTTCTAGGTTTTGCTTACACAAGATGTCGAGCTAATTCTCGCTATAACTGTTGAAAAATAACAAGGCTTAGCGAGAAGAAAAGGGAAAAAGGAAAGAGTAACGCCTGAATTTGGTGAGAGAAGAGAAGAAAAAATTCTACCCCCAAATTCAGGGCGTTACAAACCTATCCCCCTTAAAAGAATCTCGCCCTCGAGATTCAGGGTTGGCTAGCAAAGAGCTCAGGGTATTTAGCCATCAGATCATCTTCACGCTCCCAGGTTGCTTCATCCTCTGAATGGTGATTCCATTTGACTTTGCACATTCGGATGGTCTTCCTTCGGGTGACTCTGTCTGCAACCTCAAGGATCTGCACTGGCTTCTCAACGTAGGTCAAGTCCTCCTGGACTTCGAGACCTTCCACTGGCAACTGCTCTTCTGGCACACACAAGCACTTCTTCAACTGAGACACATGAAAAACATCATGCACTGCGGACAGATTCTCTGTCAGACTGAGCTGATAGGCCACTTCTCCACGCCTTGAGAGAATTTGGTACGGACCAATGTAGCGGGGTGCTAGCTTGCCTTTGACTCCGAACCTTCTGACTCCTCTGATCGGTGACACTTTCAGATAGACAAAGTCTCCGACCTCGAAACTCAGCTCTCTTCTTCTTGTGTCTGCATAGCTTCGCTGCCTCGATTGCGCTATCTTCAGATTCTCTCGAACCATCTTGATGTTCTCTTCGGCTTCAAGCAAAATGTCTGGCCCAAACACCTGCTTTTCTCCAGGCTGATCCCATTGCAACGGAGTTCTACAACTCCTTCCATAAAGCGCCTGGAATGGTGACATCTTCAAACTGGCCTGATAACTGTTGTTATAGGAAAACTCTGCATAAGGCAATCTTTTGTCCCATCCAGACTGATCTTGCAACGCACAGGCTCTCAACATGTCTTCAAGAATTTGATTGGTCCTTTCGGTCTGACCATCTGTCTGCGGATGATACGCTGAACTGAAATTCAGATGTGTGCCCAAGGCTTCGTGCAACTGCTGCCAGAAATGAGAGGTGAACTGCGTTCCTCTGTCTGACACTATCTTCTTTGGCACACCATGAAGACAAACGATCCGAGACATATACAACTCTGCCAATACTGCACTGCTATAGTTGGTCTTGACAGGTATGAAGTGGGCTGACTTGGTCAAGCGGTCCACTACTACCCAGATGGAATCGTAGCCGGCTCGAGTGCGAGGCAATCCGACTATGAAATCCATACCGATTTCATCCCATTTCCACTGAGGGATCTGCAATGGTTGCAACAATCCAGCATGTCTCTGGTGCTCTGCCTTAATTCTTTGGCAACTATCGCACATAGCCACATGCTCTGCGATTTCCCTCTTCATTCCGTACCACCAGAATTTCTTCTTCAGATCCTGATACATCTTCTCACTGCCAGGGTGAATCGAATAGGCTGTCTCATGAGCTTCCTTGAGAATCAACTCCCGAATAGACTGGACATTGGGAACACACAAGCGGTCTTTGAACCATATCACACCTTCTGCATCTTCTCGAAAATCTTTGCCTTTGCCTTCTAGAATCAGTCGCCGGATCTCACTGATCTTCTCATCATTCTTCTGCGCTTCTTTGATTTCGCGCTCCAAGGTAGGTTCCAACTCGACTGTGACTCCTCGCGAATTGTTTAGAAACCCGAGACTCAACCTGTCAAACTCTTTGGCCAACTCATAAGGCATCGGACGAGCGACCATCAGATTGACTTGACTCTTCCTGCTCAAAGCATCTGCCACTACATTCGCTTTGCCCGGATGGTAATGGATCTCCAACTCATAATCTTTGATCAACTCTAACCATCTTCGCTGCCTCATATTCAACTATGACTGAGTGAATATGTACTTCAGACTCTAGTGGTCTGTGTAAACATCGCATTTCTGTCCATACAGATAGTGCCTCCATGTCTTCAGTGCGTGAACCACTGCTGCCAACTCTAGATCATGGATTGGGTAATTCTTCTCATGAACCTTCAACTGCCGGGACGAGTAAGCCACAACTCTTCCCTCTTGCATCAACACACATCCCAAACCTGTGTAACAAGCATCACAATACACCGAGAAGGGCTTGTGGACATCAGGCAAGACTAGGACAGGCGCTGTTGTCAACTTCTCTTTCAGTGCTTCGAATGCCTCTTGACATTTCTGGGTCCACTTGAACTCAACTTTGTTGCCTAGCAACGCTGTCATTGGTTTCGCAATCTTCGAAAACCCTTCAATGAATCGCCGATAATATCTGGCCATTCCAATGAAACTCTTGATTCCTCGGGCATCTGTTGGCGCTTTCCAGTTCAGAATGTCTGCCACTTTCTTCGGATCCACAGCCAATCCTTCTTTGTTGATTATGTGACCCAAGAACAGGACTTCATTGATCCAGAATTCACATTTGCTCAACTTTGCATACAACTGGTGCTCTAGCAATCTCCGCAATACCATCCTCAAATGATCTGCATGTTCTTCTTTGCTTTGAGAATAAATCAGAATGTCGTCAATGAATACCACCACAAACTTATCAAGATAATCCATGAATACACTGTTCATCAAGTTCATGAAGAACGCTGGCGCATTGGTCAAACCAAAAGACATCACTGTGAACTCATACAAACCATATTTGGTAATGAATGTCGTCTTCGGAATGTCCGAAGGTCGGATCCTGAGCTGATGATAACCTGACCTCAGATCAATCTTGGAGAACACACTGGCTCCTCTCAACTGGTCGAACAGATCTTCTATTCTGGGCAAAGGGTACTTGTTCTTGATGGTGACTTCATTCAGAGCTCGATAATCGATACACATCCTTTTGGTGCCATCTTTCTTTTCCACAAACAAGATAGGAGCGGCCCAAGGCGAGGTGCTTGGCCGAATGTAACCTTTTTCTGACAGCTCATCAATCTGTTTCTTAAGCTCAACCAACTCTGGTCCAGATATTCTGTAGGCTCTCTTAAAGATAGGGGCGGTTCCAGGAAGAAGCTCTATGGCAAACTCAACTTTCCGCTCTGGTGGCATACCCGGTAAGTCCTTTGGAAACACATCTGGGAACTCAGACATAACCTTGATACTCTCAATTGGGTCTGCTTCACTGCTATCGATAGCTATCTGATAACAACTTCCTTTCTTTGGCTCAGGCGGGACTAACTCGGTCGCCACTTCCTCTCCTAGTGGGGACACCAACTTGATTGTCCTCTTATCACAACTGATAACTGCCTGATACTTATCTAGCCAATTCATCCCTAGGATGACATCTATTCCCTGAGTACCCATTACTATGAGGTTAGCGGGAAACACTATCCCCCTTATTTCCACACTTACATTCAAACAAATGCTATCAGCTCGAATTCTACCACCGGCTGAGTCAATTTGAATGTGGGGTTGACATGGTAGTAATTGGAAGATTATGTGCTTCTACCCATGATGCAGTAATGAAAGAATGCGTTGCTCCAGTATCAAATAACACTTCTGCAATATGGGAGTCGACTGGGAACATACCTACTATCATGCCGGGGGTCTCCTGGACTGCTTCAGCCTCCAAGTGGTTCAGTCTCCCATGATTGTAACGCGGCTGAGAGCGGTTGCCTGCTCTAGGCTGAGACACGTTCTGCTTTGCTGGGGCATTGGGGCCTGACTGCTGCTGGGCTGCTTTCTTCGGACATTGCATCACCCAGTGGCCTTGTTCTCCACAGTGGAAACATGCTCTGTTTCCAACCTGAGCTGGTGCTGCCTGATTGTTCTGCTAGGTTGTTGGGGCAGGAAGGCGGGGTGGCTGCTGATTCTGCCTCTGAAACTGACCTCCTGACTGATTGCTCTGACGATTCTGATACTGGTGCTGAGGATACTGCCTTTGGAACTGCTGATGTTGCCGAGGTGGACGCTGGTTCTGCCTGAACTGCTGAGGTTGATTGCCGGAGAAACGAGGATGATTGCTACTTCCAGGCTGGGGTCCACTGATCTTACGCTTACGATCTTCCATCTCCTTACGCTTCCTCTCTGTCATGATTGCTCTGTCAATCAGGTGGTGGAATGTTGGGAAGGTGTGATTCATCAGTTGGTACTGCAGAGGGTCAACCAAGCCTCTCAGGAAACGGTACTGTCGCTTGGCGTCGGTGTTGACATCTTCAGGAGCATAGCGAGACAACTGCAGAAACCTGTCCCGGTACTCACTGACAGACAATGGCCCTTGCTTGAGGGCTAGGAACTCCTCCTTCTTCACTGTCATCAGACCTGCAGGAACATGGTACTGACGAAAGCTACCTCTGAACTCTTCCCAGGTGATGGCGTCAGGGTGGGCATGGGTGGCGAGGTAAGACTCCCACCATGACTGAGCTGCTCCTCTCAATAGACAGGGACCATACAGGACTTTCTCCCTATCATCGCACTGAGCGGTGTGCAACTCCCGCTCCACAGTGCGCAGCCAGTCTTCAGCATCCATAGGGTCAGAAGAATGAGCGAACGTTGGTGGATGACCTCTCATGAATTCAGCACGCTTGTCTCTGGGCATCTGAGGCATCTGAGGCTAAGGTGGGGCCTGCTGCTGTTGCTGCTGCTGCTGCTGAATGGCGGCCAGAGTCTGACCGATGGCTTGAACTGCCTGAGTCTGCATCAGAAACATCTGCTCGATCGACATCGGGGGCGGGGGCGGCAGGTGCTGTTGCTGGGGTACCTCATCCTGCTGAGCGGCTCGTTCCTGCTGAGCACGCCTTCCTCCTCTGCGCATGTTCTCTGACATCTGCAGAATGCAACCACACATCAGAACTGATCTGGCAAATCTTGCAGCATAAGAAAAGAGTATAGAATTCTTCAACAGCACTGAACAGATGAGCATCTTCACTAATCTCCAACACAGACCACACAACTTCTCAGATAAAGAGGAAAGTGGAATAAAAGGTTTCCCAGCTATATAACTAACTCCATTAACATAATAGGTAAACCAAAATGCAGGGGATACCCACACTCTAGTGACAGTCATTACAAAGATCCAAACCAAACATAGTTCATCATGACAAACATAAATGCACAGGATATAGCAAACTACCCTGTCTAACTAAGACTAACTAAGAGCGAGACTAACGCTAAGACTGTAGCTTCTACGTATATATTTCGTATTAATTACAAGATCCAACTCTAACGATCTATGGTCTAGATTTATCTTGGTCTTGCAGTCGGGATTGCCATATGGCTGGCGTCCACGCCGAGGTGAGCGGTACGGGTGCTGAGTCCCGACGGGAGCGGGGGAACCATCATCCAGGTGACGACGTTCTGCGTGCTCAGTGAAAGGGAATTAGGCTTACACCTAGTTCCTAAGTTAATTTTGGTGGTTGAATTGCCCAACACAGACAATTGGACTAACTAGTTTGCTCTAGTGCATAAGTTATACAGGTGCTAAAGGTTCACTCTCAGCCAATAAAAAGATCAAGTTTTGGATTCAACCAAGGAGCAAAGGGCCAACCGAAGGCACCTCTGGTCTGGCGCACCGGACTGTCCGGTGTGCCACCGGACAGTGTCCGGTGCACCACCGGACATGTCCGGTGCACCAGAGGACTCCAACTCAAACTCGCCACCTTCGGGAATTTCCAGAGGCACTCGCGCTATAATTCACCGGACTGTCCGGTGTACACCGGACAGTGTCCGGTGCGCCAAGGAAGATCAGCCTCAGGAACTCGCCAGCTTCGGGAAACGCCAACGGCTAGTCCGCTATAATTCACCGGACATGTCCGATGTGCACCGGACTGTCCGGTGCAACTCCGGAGCAACGGCTATCTCCGCGCCAACGGCTCTCTGCGGTGCATTAAATGCGCGCGCAGCGCGCGCAGAAGTCAGGCGCGCCCATACTGGCACACCGGACAAGGAACAGTAGATGTCCGGTGTGCACCGGACACCCAGGCGGGCCCACAAGTCAGAAGTTCCAACGGTCAGAATCCAACGGCAGTGATGACGTGGCGGGGGCACCGGACATGTCCGGTGTGCACCGGACTGTCCGGTGCGCCATCGAACAGACAGCCTCCCAACGGCCACTTTTGGTGGTTGGGGCTATAAATACCCCAACCACCCCACCATTCATTGCATCCAAGTTTTCCACTTCCCAACTACTACAAGAGCTCTAGCATTCAATTCTAGACACACCAAAGAGATCAAATCCTCTCCAAATTTCACACAACGCCATAGTGACTAGAGAGAGTGATTTGCTTGTGTTCTTTCGAGCTCTTGCGCTTGGATTGCTTTCTTCTTTCTTGATTCTTTCATTGCGATCAAACTCACTTGTAATTGAGGCAAGAGACACCAAACTTGTGGTGGTCCTTGTGGGAACTTCGTGTTCCAAGTGATTGAGAAGAGAAAGCTCACTCGATCCGAGGGATCGTTTGAGAGAGGGAAGGGTTGAAAGAGACCCGGCCTTTGTGGCCTCCTCAACGGGGAGTAGGTTTGCAAGAACCGAACCTCGGTAAAACAAATCCACGTGTCACACTCTTCATTTGCTTGCGATTTGTTTTGCGCCCTCTCTCGCAGACTCGTTTCTTTATTTCTAACGCTAACCCGGCTTGTAGTTGTGTTTATATTTGTAAATTTCAGTTTCGCCCTATTCACCCCCCTCTAGGTGACTATCAATTGGTATCAAAGCCCGGTGCTTCATTAGAGCCTAACCGCTCGAAGTGATGTCGGGAGATCACGCCAAGAAGGAGATGGAGACCGGCGAAAAGCCCACTACAAGCCACGGGAGCACTTCATCGGAAGAGTCCCGCACCAAGAGGAGGGAGAAGAAGAAGAGCTCCTCCAACAAAGGGAAGGAGAAGAAATCTTCTTCTCATCACAAAGAGAAGAAGGAAAAATCTTCTTCCCACAAACCGCATCGGAGCGGGGACAAGCAAAAGAGGATGAGGAAGGTGGTCTACTACGAGACCGACACTTCATCAACATCAACCTCCGGCTCCGACGCGCCCTCCGTAACTTCTAAACGCCAAGAGCGTAAGAAGTTTAGTAAGATCCCCCTACACTATCCTCGCATTTCTAAACATGCACCTCTACTTTCCGTCCCATTAGGCAAACCACCAACTTTTGATGGTGAAGATTATGCTAGGTGGAGTGATTTAATGCGATTTCATCTAACCTCACTCCACAAAAGTATATGGGATGTTGTTGAGTTTGGTGCACAGGTACCATCCGTAGGGGATAAAGACTATGATGAGGATGAGGTGGCCCAAATCGAGCACTTCAACTCTCAAGCGACAACAATACTCCTCGCCTCACTAAGTAGAGAGGAGTATAACAAAGTACAAGGGTTGAAGAGTGCCAAGGAGGTTTGGGATGTGCTCAAAACCACGCACGAGGGAGACGAGCTCACCAAGATCACCAAGCGGGAAACGATCGAGGGGGAGCTCGGTCGGTTCCGGCTTCGCAAAGGGGAAGAGCCACAACACATGTACAACCGGCTCAAGACCTTGGTGAACCAAGTGCGCAACCTCGGGAGCGTAAAGTGGGATGACCATGAAGTGGTTAAGGTTATTCTAAGATCTCTTATTTTCCTTAACCCTACTCAAGTTCAATTAATTCGTGGTAATCCTAGATATACTAAAATGACCCCCGAGGAAGTAATCGGGCATTTTGTAAGTTTTGAGTGCATGATCGAAGGCTCGAGAAAGATCAACGAGCTTGATGATCCCTCCACATCCGAAGCTCAACCCGTCGCATTCAAGGCGACGGAGGACAAGAAGGAGGAGTCTACACCAAGTCGACAACCAATAGACGCTTCCAAGCTCGACAATGAGGAAATGACGCTCGTCATCAAGAGCTTCCGCCAAATCCTCAAGCAAAGGAGAGGGAAAGACTACAAGTCCCGCTCCAAGAAGGTTTGCTACAAGTGTGGTAAGCCCGGTCATTTTATTGCTAAATGTCCATTATCAAGTGATAGTGACAGGGGCGATGACAAGAAGGGGAGAAGAAAGGAGAAGAAGAAGTACTACAAGAAGAAGGGCGGCGATGCCCATGTTTGTCGGGAGTGGGACTCCGACGAAAGCTCTAGCGACTCCTCCGACGACGAGGACGCCGCCAACATCGCAGTCACCAAAGGACTTCTCTTCCCCAACGTCGGCCACAAATGCCTCATGGCAAAGGACGGCAAAAAGAAGAAGGTTAAATCTAACTCCTCCACTAAATATGAATCTTCTAGTGATGATAATGCTAGTGATGAGGAGGAAAATTTACGTACCCTTTTTGCCAACCTCAACATGCAACAAAAGGAAAAACTTAATGAATTGATTAGTGCTATTCATGAAAAGGATGACCTTTTGGATACTCAAGAGGACTTCCTCATTAAAGAAAATAAGAAGCATGTTAAGGTTAAAAATGCTTATGCTCTAGAAATTGAGAAGTGTCAAAAATTATCTAGTGAGCTAAGCACTTGCCATGAAACAATAGACAACCTTAGAAATGAAAATGCCAATTTGTTAGCTAAGGTTGATACTCATGTTTGCAATGCTTCAATTCCCAACCCTAGAGATAATAATGATGATTTGCTTGCTAGGATTGAAGAATTGAACATTTCTCTTGCTAGTCTTAGATTAGAAAATGAAAATTTGATTGCTAAGGCTAAAGATTTTGATGTTTGCAAAGTTACAATTTCCGACCTTAGAAGTAAAAATGAAATATTGCATGCTAAGGTTGTAGAACTAAAATCTTGCAAACCCTCTACATCTACCGTTGAGCATGTCACTATTTGTACTAGATGTAGAGATATTGATGTTGATGCTATTCATGATCACATGACTTTAATTAAACAACAAAATGATCATATAGCAAAATTAGATGCTAAAATTGCCGAGCACAACTTAGAAAATGAGAAATTTAAATTTGCTCGTAGCATGCTTTATAATGGGAGACGCCCGGGCATCAAGGATGGCATTGGCTTCCAAAGGGGAGACAATGTCAAAATTAGTGCCCCTCCTAAAAGATTGTCAAATTTTGTAAAGGGCAAGGCTCCCATGCCTCAGGATAACGAGGGTTACATTTTATACCCTGCCGGTTATCCCGAGAGCAAAATTAGAAGAATTCATTCTAGGAAGTCTCACTCTGGCCCTAATCATGCTTTTATGTATAAGGGTGAGACATCTAGCTCTAGGCAACCAACCCATGCTAAGTTGCCTAGAAAGAAAATTCCTAGTGCATCAAATGATCATAACATTTCATTTAAAACTTTTGATGCATCTTATGTTTTAACTAACAAATCCGGCAAGGTAGTTGCCAAATATGTTGGGGGCATGCACAAGGGGTCAAAGACTTGTGTTTGGGTACCCAAAGTTCTTGTGTCTAATGCCAAAGGACCCAAAACCATTTGGGTACCTAAAGTCAAGAACTAAACTTGTTTTGTAGGTTTATGCATCCGGGGGCTCAAGTTGGATACTCGACAGCGGGTGCACAAACCATATGACAGGGGAGAAAAGGATGTTCTCCTCCTATGAGAAAAACCAAGATCCCCAACGAGCGATCACATTCGGGGATGGAAATCAAGGTTTGGTCAAAGGTTTGGGAAAAATTGCTATATCTCCTCACCATTCCATTTCCAATGTTTTTCTTGTTGATTCTTTAGATTACAATTTGCTTTCCGTATCTCAATTATGTCAAATGGGCTACAACTGTCTATTCACTGATGTAGGTGTCACTGTCTTTAGAAGAAGTGATGATTCAATAGCATTTAAGGGAGTGTTAGAGGGTCAGCTATACTTGGTAGATTTTGATAGAGCTGAACTCGACACTTGCTTAATTGCTAAGACTAACATGGGTTGGCTCTGGCACCGCCGACTAGCTCATGTTGGGATGAAGAATCTTCATAAGCTTCTAAAGGGAGAACACATTTTAGGACTAACAAATGTTCATTTTGAGAAAGACAGGATTTGTAGCGCATGCCAAGCAGGAAAGCAAGTTGGCACTCATCATCCGCATAAGAACATAATGACGACCGACAGGCCACTGGAGCTCCTACACATGGATCTATTCGGCCCGATCGCTTACATAAGCATCGGCGGGAGTAAGTACTGTCTAGTTATTGTGGATGATTATTCTCGCTTCACTTGGGTATTCTTCTTACAGGAAAAATCTCAAACCCAAGAGACCTTAAAGGGATTCTTGAGACAGGCTCAAAATGAGTTTGGCTTAAGGATCAAGAAAATTAGAAGCGACAACGGGACGGAGTTCAAGAATTCTCAAATCGAAGGCTTCCTTGAGGAGGAGGGCATCAAGCATGAGTTCTCTTCTCCCTACACCCCTCAACAAAATGGTGTAGTGGAGAGGAAGAATCGAACTCTACTGGACATGGCAAGAACCATGCTTGATGAGTACAAGACTTCGGATCGGTTTTGGGCCGAGGCGATCAGCACCGCTTGCTACGCCATCAACCGGTTATATCTACACCGAATCCTCAAGAAGACATCATATGAACTCCTAACCGGTAAAAAGCCCAACATTTCATATTTTAGAGTTTTTGGTAGCAAATGCTTTATTCTTGTTAAAAGAGGTAGAAAATCTAAATTTGCTCCTAAAACTGTAGAAGGCTTTTTACTTGGTTATGACTCAAACACAAGGGCATATAGGGTCTTTAACAAGTCCACTGGACTAGTTGAAGTCTCATGTGATGTTGTGTTTGATGAGACTAATGGCTCTCAAGAAGAGCAAGTTGATCTTGATGAGATAGGTATTGAAGAGGCTCCGTGCATCGCACTAAGGAACATGTCCATTGGGGATGTGTGTCCTAAGGAATCCGAAGAGCCTCCAAATGCACAAGATCAACCGTCCTCCTCCATGCAAGCATCTCCACCAACTCAAAATGAGGAAGAGGCTCAAGTTGATGAAGAAGAAGATCAATCAAATGAGCCACCTCAAGATGACGGCATAGATCAAGGGGGAGATGCAAATGATCAAGACAAGGAGGATGAAGAGCAAAGGCCGCCATACCCAAGAGTCCACCAAGCAATCCAACGAGATCACCCCGTCGACACCATCCTCGGCGACATTCATAAGGGGGTAACTACTAGATCTCGTGTTGCACATTTTTGTGAGCATTACTCGTTTGTTTCCTCTATTGAGCCACACAAGGTAGAGGAAGCACTTCAAGATTCGGATTGGGTGGTGGCGATGCAAGAGGAGCTCAACAACTTCACTAGGAATGAGGTATGGCATTTAGTTCCACGTCCTAACCAAAATGTTGTAGGAACCAAATGGGTCTTCCGCAACAAGCAAGATGAGCATGGTGTGGTAACAAGGAACAAAGCTCGACTTGTGGCCAAAGGATACTCCCAAGTCGAAGGTTTGGATTTCGGTGAAACCTATGCACCCGTAGCTAGGCTTGAGTCAATTCGCATATTATTAGCCTATGCTACTCACCATGGCTTTAAGCTTTATCAAATGGACGTGAAAAGTGCCTTCCTCAATGGACCAATCAAGGAAGAGGTCTATGTTGAGCAACCTCCCGGCTTTGAAGACAGTGAGTATCCTAATCATGTCTATAAGCTCTCTAAGGCGCTTTATGGGCTCAAGCAAGCCCCAAGAGCATGGTATGAATGCCTTAGAGATTTTCTTATTGCAAATGGCTTCAAAGTCGGAAAGGCCGATCCTACACTCTTTACTAAAACTCTTGAAAATGACTTGTTTGTATGCCAAATTTATGTTGATGATATCATATTTAGGTCTACTAACGAGTCTACATGTGAAGAGTTTAGTAGGATCATGACACAAAAGTTCGAGATGTCTATGATGGGGGAGTTGAAGTATTTTCTAGGATTTCAAGTGAAGCAACTCCAAGAAGGCACCTTCCTAAGCCAAACCAAGTACACTCAAGATATTCTAAGCAAGTTTGGAATGAAGGATGCCAAGCCCATCAAGACACCCATGGGAACCAATGGGCATCTCGACCTCGACACCGGAGGTAAGTCAGTGGATCAAAAGGTATACCGGTCGATGATAGGTTCATTACTCTATTTATGTGCATCTCGACCGGACATTATGCTTTCTGTTTGCATGTGTGCAAGATTCCAATCTGACCCTAAGGAATCCCACCTTACGGCCGTAAAACGAATCTTGAGATATTTGGCTTATACTCCTAATTTTGGGCTTTGGTACCCTCGGGGATCCACATTTGATTTGATTGGTTATTCGGATGCCGATTGGGCAGGGTGCAAAATCAATAGAAAGAGCACATCAGGGACTTGCCAGTTCTTGGGAAGATCCTTGGTGTCTTGGGCTTCAAAGAAGCAAAATTCGGTCGCTCTTTCTACCGCCGAAGCCGAGTACATTGCCGCAGGTCACTGTTGCGCGCAATTGCTTTGGATGAGGCAAACCCTGCGGGACTACGGTTACAAATTAACCAAAGTCCCTTTGCTATGTGATAATGAGAGTGCAATCAAAATGGCCGACAATCCCGTCGAGCATAGACGCACTAAGCACATAGCCATTCGGTATCATTTTCTTAGGGATCACCAACAAAAGGGAGATATCGAGATTTCTTATATTAACACTAAAGATCAATTAGCCGATATCTTTACCAAGCCTCTTGATGAACAAACTTTTACCAAACTTAGGCATGAGCTCAATATTCTTGATTCACGCAATTTCTTTTGCTAGATTGCACACATAGCTCATTTATATACCTTTGATCATGTCTCCTTCATATGCTATGACTAATGTGTTTTTCAAGTCTATTTCAAACCAAGTCATAGGTGTATTGAAAGGGAATTGGAGTCTTCGGCGAAGACAAAGGCTTCCACTCCGTAACTCATCCTTCGCCATCGCTCCAAGAAAAGGACCGGACTTCGTCTTTGGTATAATCTTAACTCATTCATTTATGACCAAAGGGGAAGATAGCACTTCGAGGGCTCTAATGATTCCATTTTTGGCGATTCATGCCAAAGGGGGAGAAAGAAAGAGCCCAAAGCAAAAGGACCGCACCACCACAAATTTCAAAAACTTAGTGTTGAATATTATCAATTGGTTTTCCTATTGTGTTCAAAAGGGGGAGAAAGTAGTATTTCAAAAATGATATATCAAAACCTTCTTGAACACTAAGAGGAGGATTCTATTTAGGGGGAGTTTTGTTTAGTCAAAGGAAAAGCATTTGAAACAGGGGGAGAAAATTTCAAAACTTGAAAATGCTTTGCAAAATCTTATTCATTTACCTTTGACTATTTGCAAAAGAACTTTGAAAAGGATTTACAAAAAGAGTTTGCAAAAACAAAACATGTGGTGCAAGCGTGGTCCAAAATGCCTAAAAACAAAGAAACAATCCATGCATATTTTGTAAGTAGTTATATTGGCTCAATTCCAAGCAACCTTTACACTTACATTATGCAAACTAGTTCAATTATGCACTTCTATATTTGCTTTGGTTTGTGTTGGCATCAATCACCAAAAAGGGGGAGATTGAAAGGGAATTAGGCTTACACCTAGTTCCTAAGTTAATTTTGGTGGTTGAATTGCCCAACACAGACAATTGGACTAACTAGTTTGCTCTAGTGCATAAGTTATACAGGTGCTAAAGGTTCACTCTCAGCCAATAAAAAGATCAAGTTTTGGATTCAACCAAGGAGCAAAGGGCCAACCGAAGGCACCTCTGGTCTGGCGCACCGGACTGTCCGGTGTGCCACCGGACAGTGTCCGGTGCACCACCGGACATGTCCGGTGCACCAGAGGACTCCAACTCAAACTTGCCACCTTCGGGAATTTCCAGAGGCACTCACGCTATAATTCACCGGACTGTCCGGTGTACACCGGACAGTGTCCGGTGCGCCAAGGAAGATCAGCCTCAGGAACTCGCCAGCTTCGGGAAACGCCAACGGCTAGTCCACTATAATTCACCGGACATGTCCGATGTGCACCGGACTGTCCGGTGCAACTCCGGAGCAACGGCTATCTCCGCGCCAACGGCTCTCTGCGGTGCATTAAATGCGCGCGCAGCGCGCGCAGAAGTCAGGCGTGCCCATACTGGCACACCGGACAAGGAACAGTAGATGTCCGGTGTGCACCGGACACCCAGGCGGGCCCACAAGTCAGAAGTTCCAACGGTCAGAATCCAACGGCAGTGATGACGTGGCGGGGGCACCGGACATGTTCGGTGTGCACCGGACTGTCCGGTGCGCCATCGAACAGACAGCCTCCCAACGGCCACTTTTGGTGGTTGGGGCTATAAATACCCCAACCACCCCACCATTCATTGCATCCAAGTTTTCCACTTCCCAACTACTACAAGAGCTCTAGCATTCAATTCTAGACACACCAAAGAGATCAAATCCTCTCCAAATTTCACACAACGCCATAGTGACTAGAGAGAGTGATTTGCTTGTGTTCTTTCGAGCTCTTGCGCTTGGATTGCTTTCTTCTTTCTTGATTCTTTCATTGCGATCAAACTCACTTGTAATTGAGGCAAGAGACACCAAACTTGTGGTGGTCCTTGTGGGAACTTCGTGTTCCAAGTGATTGAGAAGAGAAAGCTCACTCGATCCGAGGGATCGTTTGAGAGAGGGAAGGGTTGAAAGAGACCCGGCCTTTGTGGCCTCCTCAACGGGGAGTAGGTTTGCAAGAACCGAACCTCGGTAAAACAAATCCACGTGTCTCTTCATTTGCTTGCGATTTGTTTTGCGCCCTCTCTCGCAGACTCGTTTCTTTATTTCTAACGCTAACCCGGCTTGTAGTTGTGTTTATATTTGTAAATTTCAGTTTCGCCCTATTCACCCCCCCTCTAGACGACTATCACTCAGCCCGCAGCAGGGCGATCTCAGCACGAGCCCTACTCAGCTCGTCTAATGCATGGTCCAGCTCCGTGTTTAGCACGACGGCTAGGTTGACTGTGCTGCTCAACCTAGGATTGCCCTCACCGACAGGTGAGGCAATCACGCCTCCTGTGCTGCCAGATGGACGGCGGGGGTAATACTTCAGGTTGAGACCGTCAGCTACCCCACCGAGAACCGAGCAGTAGTGCGAAAGCGCACGCCGTGCAGCATCTTGCATGGCCGCCTCAGCTGAGTCCCGCTCAGAGATAGAATAGTGCTCTGAGCAGGCCTCCGCACCTTGGAGACTGTTCTCCGGGCGGCGCACCAAGCAGGTTACCTCCCAGCGGTCCGGGTAGACCCCGCGACTATGCTGGTAGACCACACAGCGATACTCGATGGACCAAGTACGTCGGTCAAGTGCCCGACGTAGCAGGGTGTCGAGCGCATCATGGAAGTGACACCCGCGAGCAGCGTCGCGAGTGATGGGTCGAGCAACCCATCCTTCCGGCTCATGGTCAACAGAGAAGTCGGTGTCGTGGCTCGAGCTGTCGTCGCCACCTCCGTCGTCTGGGTCTCCTCCAGCAGCTACTCCAGAGGCTGGGCGCCCAGTGGTGGTGCAGGGGGCGCCTCCAGGGGAAGCACAGGGGAGCAGCTCCTCACAGACTCTATCTCCTGTTGGAGCGAGAAAGAAGAGCCCTGCTGCTCCTGTCGTCGACGTTCCTGCTCCTCATGCAGGCGGTGGTGCAGTCTCTCCAAGTGGCTGGACTGTCCGGCCACGGGACGGCAAAGCGGACGCTCAGCAAGGCGGGAGGGTAAGAAGGGGATGACGGACTTTCGTGCAGTGTGTCTAAGACGAGCCATCTACAAAAGACACCGCAAGCAAAAGAGTGAGAACAGAATTAATATGACCAGCAAGTAATGAACCATAAATAAATGAAGGATTAGAATAAAACATAATTTTCAGCAAGGTATAATATATAGTAGAACATAGGTTTGGTCGGTATGACCAACTTTTGAAGGGATATCAAAGTCAAGGCAGGGACAGAGGTCTATAGTCCTTAGAACGACCATTCTACTCTAGGTTAGCGGTCCTACAGTCAGCACGGCTTTGATACCACTTATGTCACACCCGGTTTTAGAAGGCAAACCGAATGCGAACCATGTACGTGCCAGGATCAGTTATTCACGTACACAGCAGTTACATAACATGGACATCATCACACAGTGCTCAAAATAGTATTAAAAGGGAATAATAGTCGATTACATCATACGTCTGAGACGTCCATATAGTCCTTACAATAAATCAAAGTGCGGAAAAGAAACGTAGATAATTGCGGCCTTCACAGGCAGCCGACTGGGGGTTGCCGCTAACCCACGCCTAGAACTCGTCGTAGTCTTGGAACTCCTGGAAGTCTCCTTCCACAGCTTCATCTTCTCCTGAGCAGTGGTTGCAATGCTGACAACCTGGGGATGGGGGGTTTGGTGTGTAGAGCAAGGGTGAGTACATATCAACATACTCAGCAAGTATCCTGTTTGGCTGTAGTGGACTAGCTTTATGTGGGGATAAGTCAAGCAGTTGCTTTTAGTTGGTCAGATTATTATTTACTAATAAAAATCCAGGTTTTAGCATTAACCCAAGTTATTAGCCCGATGTACCCTTTCCAAACGGAAAGAATACCACTTACCAGCACCATAGTCATAACCAGAACCATCGATCTCATAGCCACCTGTACCATAATGTCTCTGATCAAGTACCACTAATCACTAGAGCTCCCTTGGCCGCTCATAACCGCGAGCACGGCTGATATATCAGTTTTCAAACACTTTGCAGAGGTTGTGCACTTTACCCACAAGCCGTGATTCCCATTCTGCCCGGAGAGAGCTACTCCCCATTAACCACTACCTAGGTGGCCTAGCAGGGCATCACTACGTAGCCTTTACAAAGATTCCCCGGGGCTGTAGCCACCCGTTAGGTTTCCTAAATGCACCGCACTCCTCCCCAAGGGGCGAACCCAAACTTGGCAGAGCGAGCCGCATACACCGAGCCCCATTGACGGCCCGACGGCTAAGTGAACTACACCTCGGATCCTCTAATTATTCAACTAAGGGCATCCCATTCCACCCTCATGGTTGCACTGTTTTCCCGGGCGGTCATCCATAGAACAGGTCCTTACAGAGTGGCACTCGAGAAACCGCTCGAGCCCCCTTGAAGACCACAAGTATAACATCATAATAAGAGAGGGGAAAACAGCGTATCATAGATAATCTCATCATGTTCATTGATTAGAGTTAAGCAATAGCATAAAGCTAAGCAATAATAATCCAACCCAAATAGGTAAACAAGGACATGGATAACAAAGCTAGTCAATCCTCAGGCATAAATGTGTAAAGCGGGAGGTGAATTAAAGAATGAATAGGACAGAGATAGGTCAAGGGACACTTGCCTCCACCAACCGACTGCTGCTCAGGGGCTTCTCCTGCGAGTTCCTCGGGCTCTTCAACCGGATCGTTCTCTATGCGATTGCAAGCATACATACATCCATCCATTCAAATTAGGAAACAAACAGTACACCATGCAAGAGAACAAATAAAGTAAATATGCATAGAATATCACATACAATAATGAATTTACCTTGGTTAGAAAGAAACGAGAGAAGGTCTCGCAGGGGTTAAGGCTTATGCTCGAGGTGCACTACGGGTAAACGAATAACTAGACGTTACGTGCTCTAATTCCAATTGGTTCTAACAAAAGAACTAGCTACATACACTAATGTAAACGCGACCACTTTTAGTAGATTAACATTGAATGAGTTAGACAATTAGCTATACAAATTAACTAACGTAACCAATTTCCAAATTGGGACTCGTATCTTATTAATATGAACAACAGGATTAGCGCGCATAGGGTACGCGGGGGGGGGGGGGGGGGTAGACGGGGCACGACGGGTCGTGCCAAGGCACGCACACGCCACGAACTAACCGTGCACACGTCGGGGCCACGCGTTAGCCGAGCTCAATGTAATACCCAAATTGTAGATAATGAGAATAGAGTTGACCTCTTTATGTGTTTTACCTCTATTTATCTATTTATTGTAACATGAGAACAACCATATTTAAAATGATTAATTGGCTAATACCACTTAAATAAATTATGCATCATGTTGGAGTTCTTTGTGTGTGCATTTAATAACAATAATAATCATATTAATACATTAATGTCCAAATTGGGATTTAAGACCAACTTACCTTTAGAAATTTGAAAATGGTTTAAAGAGTAAGGGAAAATTATGATATAAATACAAAGAAAAAAATATATAAATAGATAAATGCACATGTTCATACTAGTTGATGCAGTTGTTTATTTGGTCCAAATATGAACTCCACAACAAATTGAATCTAAATTGGAAATCTAGAAGAAAAAGAATAAAAAAAGAAAAAAATTGAAACCCAGACTCGAGCCTATTTCCTACCCAGGCGGCCCAAAATTCGTCCCCGCACCATACACGTGTGGCCCAACTATAGCTAGCGCGGTTTGGCACTGTCTGGTGGGCCCGCTCGGCCATTCACTCCCTCTCGCACGGAGCCAGTTGACCGCCAGCCCACTCCTGCCTTTACCAGCTGCCACATGGGCCCCACGCACCAGCCTCAACACCGGGCGCACGCGACGATCGGCCAGTCTCTGATGCGTGGGACTACCTGGTCAGTGTCGTCTTCCCGGAAGAATCGCGGGATCGTAACAAGCCACGCGGGATCGGCGGCGCAGCTTGCCGCAAATACGCCCACCTCACCCGGCCAAGTCGGCCATTATCTCGCCCATAAAGCAGTGCGCTTCTCTTCTCCTATTCCGCTAATAACCGACGGGAGGAGCCATGAACTAGACGTCGTGGAGTTGAAGGAGCCTCCTGCTGTGAAGGGAGAGTCGACAGGGAGTCTTCGGGTTGCCATTCTCGTCCTTTTCGCTCGACGGCGGGGTGCTGGGCGGGAGGTGAAGGACCGCACCTCGACAACTCGCCAAAGAGATTCGCGCTCCGCCGCAAGTCCACCGGTGACCATCTTCCTCGTCCCCATCCGAATCTCCGGTGCGTTAACCTCCCAGTGAGTCACATAACCGCGTACCCCTCGCCTAGCTACTGCGGTAGTTGTACCTGTTCGTCGTGGCCTCGTGGGCCCTTGTCACCGGGGTGCCTCTCGCGTGGGGGGGTTGGTGCGGCGCGACTATATACGGCGGGAGGAAGACGACGCCGCTTGAGTGACAGTGAGATCCGACCGTCGTTCCACTGCGCTCCTCGTCCGCCTTGACCCGCATACCGGTGTCTCTTGCCACTGATGGACTCCCATTCCTCCCCCTCGGCGGCATCGCCGGCCGGCTTGCTCCTCATCGTGGGCACCCGCGCGATGCTTGGCGCTCCTGCTGGAAGGTCGACATCAGGGCTGTGCGGCGCACGGCTGGCCCCAGGCAAAGACGTATGGAGGATGAAGAAGCCGTTCGGCCGTGGGATGGACAGTGTGCGGCTGAGATTGAATCAAGCATACCCCTTTGTCTGATAGAACCTTACCCGTAGATCTTGGATCCAACGATCCCTGACACATACATATTCCTCAACGGTAGGATCTAATCATGGCCGCAGGACTTGGATCCGATGGCTCTGAAGCGCAGATACCCCTTCGCCGTGCCCATTTGCTAAAGAGCCCCTGGCAAATAAAAGAAATAACCCACAGTCCTTGTTCTACTGTTACCTGGGTCTGGTGAATCTTCTGAGTTAGCCCCTGCACATTCTGGGATTTAGCGCGCAGTCCAGACTGATTATAAAGCAGAGAAAATCATTTAGAAATTGATTTTAATACAAAAATAATTCGAGAAACTTGTATAAATCATATTTAATTTATTTTAACTCCTTTTTGACCCATTCCAGTTTCTATAATTTTATAATATTATTGTTTATCAAATAGTACCTCTGTTTTGATATGAAAGTCACATCAAAATTTAAATTCTATTTAATCTAGTACAAAATACATAGAACCTTCGGAAATTCATAACCCCTCCGTTTTAACTCCGATTTGATCCGTTCAAGTTGCGTTAGTCTCGTAGCTTCATGTAGATCATTATCATTCAGTTTGTTATTATGTTTGGTGTGATGTTAATTTTTTCTATACCATGTTTGTTTGTATTGCTACGACTAGCGCGAGGGCACGTGTCATCCGAAAAGCAAGTTGGTACCTGGAATCTCAAATGCCAGGCAAGTTGTGCCCTTGACCACTTTTTACCCAATAATGTTCTTTAATATCATTTATCCATGCATAGGTTAATTTTGATGGGACCCAATAGGTCACCCTAGATTGTTTATCTCATTACCTTGTTTACCCCTGAATCACTTGGGTAGTTTGCTATTGCTTTATATGGTTTTGGGATAATCATTTATTATATCTATGTTCCAATTATTCTTGTTATTCTATTTATGTTCATGTCAAGTTCATTAATGTTAATTGGAACATAGAGCTTAACTTGAGAACCACGTGCCACCACAAGGGTTTAATGGGACGCCCTTGGCTGACTAATTAGGAAAGCTGGTGGAAGACTACCTTACCCGAAAGGGGCAAGGGCAGTAGGGGAGTGGTCAGTGTAGGGAGGTCCTTGGTTGATTTTGCTGCGATGGCGGTCAGACAAGAACCCTGCATTGGAGCTTCCTATAAACTGTAGCGGGTTTTCGGAAGCTAGTGGAACTTTGTAAAGGCCTCGTAGTGTTGCCCTGCCGCGCTTCCTAGGTAGAGGTGTATGGGATTCGCGACCCCTTGGCAGATGGGTAGCATGACTTGTGGGTAAAGGGTACAACCTCTGCAGAGTGTAAAACTGGTATACTAGCCGAGCTCACGGTCATGAGCAGCTCAGGACTCTCTGATGATTAATTTATGGAACCGAAATTCAATTTTGTCATTTGCATATGCATGGGATTATTATTAATTTTGTTCTATTATTTATTAAGGTTTGGTATTTACATACACTTAGTAACTGCTAATAAAATTTTGACCAACTTATAAAAGCAATGCTCAGCTTCAGCCTTTATTCCATTGATCAGCCTTACACTTCATGAACTCCCACCTTTGGTGAGTTCATGCCACATTATTCCCCACAACTTGTTGAGCGATGAACGTATGTGAGCTCACTCTTGCTGTCTCACACCCCCGCAGGAGAAGAGCAGGTGGTTCAGAAGGAGCCACAAGGCGAGGAGTATGATCTGATCTAGGTGGCGTTTCTCAGTTGACATTGGCGCCGACGATCCTTAGTTTGTTTTATATTTATCTTTTATTTTGTAATAAGTCTTCCGCTATGTAATAAATACTCTGATTATTGTGACATTTATCTCTATACACTCTGTTATTATATATGTTGTCTTCTTGGCGCATGTATGAGATGCACCTGGCTTTGTTCCTTAAAGCTGGGTGTGACAGAAGTGGTATCAGAGCAAATGTTGACTGTAGGACGAAACCTAGATAGAAATGGATAAACCCTTACCTACTTATCTTATTCTGATTCATTCTATACTTACCTTACTCTGATTCTTTCTATACTTATCTTGATCCTGTCTCACCTTCTACTGTTCCACTCTGACCATTCTTATCTTTTCTACTCTAAGACAAGATGGATTTCACACCTTGGAATCCTACATTTATGACCTTTTTAAGAGATAGGAGACCTAAGACGATAATAAAACTATTTTCTCTATTTTAAAAATGTTGGTTGATTGTTCTGATGATCAATGCCTGATTTGCTTCTTTGATTGATTGAAATAGTATAGACGGGCATCTTAGCATGTACCACTATAAGGTAATGTATTAGCTTTAGTGGATAAAACACTAATCTACTTAGCTAATAAATCTCCCAAAATAACATGCCTCGTAATTACTCGCCTTGTCTACAATTCTTCCTTCCTTACCCTGTGTTTCTAACCCAGATGGACTACCCCTATAGTGTTAGAAGAGAGCACTATAGACGTGATCCTTGGTATGTCATGGTTAAGAAAGGCAAAGGCAGTTTATACACTATGCTAAAGGAACCATAGAACTCACCAGTTCCAAATGAGAAAGATTTGAAGTTGAAATTGCAGTAACTACCACCATCAGACTAGCGGCATTCTTAGTAGATAGGAAGTTTGTTGGTGTCAACATCCGTGTGGTTAGAGATTTTTCGGATGTCTTTCCAGAGGAGTTACCAGGGATGCCACCAGATAGGAAAGTTGAGTTTGTCATGGATCTCTTACTTGGGACTGCTCCTAATTCTAAACGGCCATACATGATGTCCATAGAAGAGCTAAAGGAACTTAAGAAACAATTAATGGAATTACAAGAGGATGGGTACATTCGTCCAAGTTCTTCACCTTAGAGAGCGTCAGTTTTGTTTGTACAGAAGAAAGATGGATCACAAAGGATGTGCGTGGATTATAGGTCCCTTAACGATGTCACTGTGAAGAACAAGTGTCCATTACCCCGCATCGAGGATTTATTTAAGCGGATAAGACGTGCAAGAGTATTCTCAAAGGTTGATCGGGTTATCACCAAATGAAGACTTGGCCATCGGATATTCCCAAGATGGCTTTATCGACCCGATATGGATTATATGTGTTCAATGTTATGTCGTTTGGATTAACTAATGCACCAGCTACTTTATGGATCTGAAGAATAAGGTGTTCATGATCTAGACATATTCGTCGTGGTTTTCATCGACGATAATTTTTTTATTTATTCCAAGAGTGATAGTGATCATGAGGAACATCTGAGATTGGTGCTACAAAAGCTAAGAGATAATCAACTCTACGCCAAGTATAGCAAATGCGAGTTCTGGATTGACGAGGTGTCATTCCTTGGACATATCATTTCTAATGAAGGGATATCAGTGGATCCTGCTAAAGTCAAGGAGATGGTGGTGTGGAGCATACCCACTACAGTTACTGAGGTCCAGAGTTTCTTGGGACTTGCAGGATATTATCGGAGATGTATTGAAGGATTCTCTAAGATTGCTAAGCCTATGACCTCGCTTCTGGAGAAGGGAAGAGAGTTCAAGTAGGACGAGAAGTGCCAAGACAGCTTTGATCAATTAAAGAAGAGATTGATGTCACGACCAGTGTTGGTTATGCCAGATCTACAGAAGGGATTTGATATTTATTGTGATGCATGTGGCCAAGGCTTGGGATGAGTGCTCATGCAAGAAGGACATGTGATTGCCTACGCGTCTCGTCAGTTGCGGAAACAAGAGTTGAACTACCCCACTCATGACTTAGAACTGGCAGCCGTTGTGCATGCGCTTAAGATTTGGAGACATTATATTATGGGAACCAAGTGTCAAGTATACACGGATCATGAGAGTTTGAAGTATATATTCACTCAGAAGGATCTCAACCTTAGGCAACGCCGTTGGTTGGAGCTTAATAAGGATTATGATTTGGAGATTTACTATCACCCAGGCAAGGCAAATTTGGTTACAGATGCCTTGAGTCGAAAGGAGCATGTTCATTCAGCTATTGTTGCCCAGCTACCCGATGAGATTGTTGAGGATTTCAGGAGACTTAACCTGGGGATAGTTGCTCATACAGAAGGAGTTACTATTGATGTGGAACCTACTTTGGAGCAAGAAATTCGCAAAGGTCAACTTGACGATGCTAAAATAAAAGAGATTAAGGATCTGATTATTGAAGGTCGAGTTTCGGAATTTACAGAAGATGAGCAAGGCACCGTATGGTTCAAGGACAGGATGTGTGTTCCTGATATTGAAAGCCTTCGAGAGACTATTTTAAAGGAGGCCCATGATTCAGATTATTCTATCCATCCTGGTAGTACTAAGATGTATCAGGATTTGAAGCGGAAGTATTGGTGGTATGGATTGAAAAGAGATGTGGCTGCACATGTGGCTATGTGCGATGTATGTCAAAGAGTTAAGGCTGAACACCAGAGGCCAGCTGGACTACTGCACCCACTGAAGATACCCGAGTGGAAGTGGGAAGAAATTGGTATGGATTTTATTACTGGACTGCCTCGCATCCAGAAAGGATATGATGTTATATGGGTGATTGTGGATAGATTGACTAAAGTGGCTCACTTCATTCCTGTAAAGACTACATATAAAGAATCTCAGCTAGCAGAGTTATATATGGCTCGGATTGTGTGTTTACATGGAGTACCAAAGAAGATCGTGTCTGATTGAGGTTCGCAGTTTACCTCAAGATTTTGGAGAAGCTTTCATGAGAATATGAGTACAAAGTTGAATTTTAGTACAGCTTATCACCCTCAAACTGATGGACAGACTGAAAGGACCAATCAAGTATTGGAAGATATGTTGAGAGCTTGTGCCCTTCAGCATGGAGGAAGTTGGGATAAAAGTCTACCTTATGCTGAGTTCTCTTATAACAATAGTTATCAGGCCAGTCTGAAGATGTCACCTTTTGAAGCTTTATATGGGAGGAAGTGTCACACCCGGTTTTAGAAGGCAAACCGAATGCGAACTATGTACGTGCCAGGATCAGAACTCACGTACACAGCGATTACATAAATGAACATCATCACGCAATGCTCGAATAATAACATAAAAGAGTACTTATTACATCATAGAGTCGTAGACATCCACATAGTCATTGTCTTAACAAGTAAATCAAAGTGCTAGCGAAACGCAGTAATGATAAAGCCTCCACAGGCAGCTGACTGGGGGTTGCCGCCAACCCACTCCTAGAATTCATCGTAGTCTTGAAACTCCTGGAAGTCGCCTTCCACGGCTTCACCTTCTCCTGAGCAGTGATTACAATGCGGACAACCTGGTGTTTTGTGGTAAAGCAAGGATGAGTACACATCAACGTACTCAGCAAATGTCCCGTTTGGCTGAGGTGGACTAGCTTTATGTGGGGTTAGGCTCAAGCAGTTGCTTTTAGTTGGTCAAGTATTTATCATTAGTAGAAGCCAGATTTTAGCATTAACCAATCCCGTAAACCATTTCCTCATCGAGGAACATCATCATAGTCGAACCAAAACCATAACATAATCCTTGCATCTCGAACCGCCTGTATCTCTAATCAAAGAGGATCCCAAGGCTGCTCTTAACCGTGAGCACGGCTGATATACCAGTTTCACTACCCTCTGCAGAGGTCGCACACTTTACCCATGAGCCATGATTCCCTTTCTACCCGGGGAGAGCTACTCCCCATTGACCACTTCCTAGGTGGTCCGGCAGAGTATCACTACGTAGCCTTTACAAAGATTCCCTAGAGATCGTAGCTGCCCGTTAGGTTTCTCCAGTTTGATAAACACAGTACCCCTCCCCGCAGGAGAGTGACTAACAAAGAGCAAAACGAAAGAACCTCGGCACTCAGCCTCGGCAGAGCAAGCACTGTGCCTGGACCCCATTGACGGCACGACGGCTAAGCAACTACACCTCTAATTCATCTAATTAATCAGCTAAGGGCATCCCATTTCACCCTCATGGTTGCACTGTTATCCCGGGTGGTCTCTCAACGAACCAGTCCTTACGGAGAGGTACTCAGGAAACAGCCTGAGCCCCCTAGAGTATCACAAGATCATCAACATCATCAGGATAACAGTATCATAAATAGCCACATCATGTTCATTGATTATGTTAAAGCAAAAGCAAAGTGCTAACCATAATAGCCCATAAGGTCATCAAGGATAAAGTAAAGTGTAAAGCTAGTCAATCCTTAGGTTTCAAGTAAGTAATGCGGGGTAGTAAGTTATAAATGAATAGGACATAATGGGACAGAGGACACTTGCCTTCACCAAACTGCTGATCAGGGACTTCCTCTGCAACTGCCTCGGGAAACACAGACTGCTCGTTGTCTACGCAAAGCAATCATTCACACTATGCACTTGGGAAAATAACAGACAAAAACAATATACCAAACATATGCAGCAGAGAGGGGTCACAAGTTCATAACAGAAAAGGGATAGGCACTCTAAAGTTCCCTAGGTCTGGGGGTAGAGGATTACACAAAGTGATTCACTATCCACTAATCAGGTCTAAGTTGGTGGTGGGATTAAATAATTATCTAGTTTGAGTTTCTAAACTTAAGTGTTTAAGTCCACAAACTTAAGTAATCCAACTTTTATTAAAGTCTACTCATTTCCAATTATCTTAAATAAGGTTTCAATAGTCTTAATCCTATCCTAGTGATTAGCTATTCATTACTACATGGAAACAGCAGGGAAACATTGCATAAACAGATAGATAATAATATTATGAACATTTTGCAATTTGAAGCACCTAATTTGGAGTTCATATGACAAAGTTATGAATTTTACAAGTTTAGGGGTTAAAATTATACCCTAAGGACTTATTTTTAATTAAATAAAAGGGCCAGGGACTTAACTGCGAGAAACCAGGGACGGCGGCCGCAATTTCCAGAAAACAGGGGGGCTCTTTAAGAAAAGCGCGGGCGAAGGGGTATCGAGCGCCTACAGCCGTCAGATCTAAAGCGAACGATCAGGATTAGATCCTGCGGGCGGGCGCGCGGGCGCGCGGCGGCCTGGGCGGCTGACAGGCGGGACCGGGCAGGCAGCGCGGGGCACGGGCAGGCTGACAGGCGGGGCCGGGCGGACAGCGCGCGCGCGGGCGGGCTGACAGGCTGGGCCCAAACGGCAGAGCGAGCGCGCGGGCGGGCTGACAGGCGGGGCCCAAACGGCAGAGAGACGGGGTGAGGGGGAAGCGGGCCTGGGCCGCTGGATCTCCGGCGGACGGCCAGGATTGGGCTTGGCCAAATTAAAACGAGGCCGCCCGATCTGGGATGGACGGTGGGGATCGGGTGGCCGGCCTGGGCTTCCCCTACGGCTAGCTGGGGCGGCGGCGCTCGTCCCCGCGGCGGAGGGCTCGCCGGAGACGAGGGGCACGGGCGACTGGCGGGGCTCTGGGGTGACCTGAGTGGTCGGGGAGGTCGGGGAGGGCGCGGGGAGTTCTCCGGTAGGGTTTGGGTCGGGGCAGAGGCACCGGAGGGGGGCGGTTCACGGCGGGGCGGCTCGGCGGCGGGGTTATTCTACTCCGGCGAGCAATCAAGCGCAACAGAGGGCAAAACAAGGGGCGATAGGGGCGGGAGAGGTCCGTTACCTCAAGGCGGGCTCCGGGGACTCCTCGGCGGCGACGGGGACGCGACGGAGACTCGGGTCGACGGTGGCGGCTGCACGGCGAACGACGGGTGAGCGCGGGCAGAGAGAAATAGGGAGGGGGAGAGGGAATTGGGGCGCGTTCCGGGTTGCGGACGCCAGAGCGGAGCTCACCGGGGCTAAGGGCGCGGCGGAGCTCCACCGGCGACGAGGAACCGAGCTCGGGACGGCGGGGGTTATGGCGGCGGTGCTCTGCGTGCGCGCAGCGAGGGGGAGAGAGAGTCTGCTGGGGCGCAAATGGGGGAGGGGGTGAGGGCGAGTGGGGTTCGGGGCTCAAGTGGCCAGGGGCGAGGTGGGGCGAGTCCCACGCGCGACGTGGGCGCGGGGAAGGCGGGCGCGAGCAGCTCGGGCGGCGGTTACGTGAGGAAGACGGGGCTGACAGCCCGGGCCCGCGAGCAGAGAGAGAGCGAGGGAGCGAGCGCGCGCGGGGAAAGCGGCAGCGCCGACAGGTGGGACCGGGCGAGCAGAGAGAGAAGGGGGCGGGTGCGCGGAAGGCGGGAGCGCCGACAGGTCGGGCCCGCTGCGCAGAGAGAGGAGGGGAGGGAGGCGCGCGCGCGAGAGATGGGCCGGCTGGGCCGAAAGGCCGAGGGGGCGGCTGGGTTGGGCTGCTTTACCTTTTTTCTTTTATTCTGAATTGTTTCTCCCTTTTCTTTTATTTATTCTATTTGATTCAAATTCAAATGAGCCCCAAATTCAAATTAGACCTTTTGAGAATTATGCACCAAACAAAAGTGAAATCTAGGGTTCAACATGATGCAACAATTCATACTCCACTAGGGTTTAACATAATAGACTATAATTACAAGTAAAATAAGCACTTAGCTCCTATAGAAATGAGAGAGAAAAGAATTAGGAAGGATGAGAAAAGGAAGTAACACCTGAATTTGTGAATATGAGCAAAGAAATTTTATACCCCCAAATTCAGGGTGTTACAAACCTATCCCCCTTAAAAGAATCTCGCCCCGAGATTCAAGGTTGGTCAGCAAAGAGTTTAGGGTATTTGGCCTTCAGGTCATCTTCTCGTTCCCAGGTTGCTTCATCCTCCGAGTGGTGACCCCATCTGACTTTGCACATTCTGATGGTGTTCCTCCGGGTGACTCTGTCTGCAAACTCCAGAATCTGCGTTGGCTTCTCTATGTATGTCAGATCCTCCTGGACTTCCAAACCCTCCACTGGCAACTGTTCTTCTGGTACTCGCAGACACTTCTTCAATTGCGACACATGGAACACGTTGTGCACTGCTGACAAACTCTCTGGTAGGTCGAGCTGGTAGGCCACTTCTCCACGCTTGGCTTGAATCTGATATGGTCCGACGTACCGGGGTGCTAACTTGCCTTTGACTCCGAACCTTCTGACTCCCCTGATAGGTGACACCTTCAGATAGACGTAGTCTCCCACTTCAAAACTCAGTTCTCTTCTCCTTCGGTCCGCATAGCTTCGCTGTCTTGACTAGGCTGTCTTCAGATTCTCCCGAACCATTTTGATATTCTCTTCGGCTTCAAGCAAGATGTCGGGGCCAAACACCTGTCTCTCTCCAGGCTGGTCCCAATGCAGCGGAGTCCTGCAACTCCGTCCATAGAGTGCCTGAAACGGTGACATCTTCAAGCTGGCCTGGTAACTATTGTTGTAGGAGAATTCTGCGTAAGGTAATCTTTTGTCCCATCCTGACTTGTCTTGCAACACACAGGCTCTCAACATATCTTCTAAGATCTGGTTAGTTCTTTCAGTCTGACCGTCTGTCTGCGGGTGATAAGCTGAGCTGAAGTTCAGATGGGTGCCCAACGCTTCTTGTAGCTGCTGCCAAAAATGAGATGTGAACTGCGTCCCTCGATCTGACACTATCTTCTTCGGCACACCATGAAGGCAGACTATCCGTGACATGTATAACTCAGCTAACGTTGCTCCGGTGTATGTCGTCTTCACTGGTATGAAATGGGCCACCTTTGTCAAGCGGTCCACAACCACCCAGATGGAATCATAACCGGCCCGGGTACGAGGTAGGCCAACTATGAAATCCATCCCGATCTCATCCCACTTCCACTGAGGAATCCGCAATGGCTGCAACAGTCCGGCGGGCCTCTGATGCTCTGCTTTGGTTCTCTGACAGCTATCACAGATGGCGACATATTCTGCGATCTCCCTTTTCATACCATACCACCAAAACCTCCTTTTTAAATCCTGGTACATCTTCTCGCTCCCTGGGTGTATCGAGTAGGCTGTCTCATGAGCTTCCTTTAGGATCAGCTCCCGAATAGGTTTGAGGTCGGGGACACACAATCGGTCCTTGAACCATATTACTCCCTCTTCATCCTCTCGAAAGTCTTTGCCTCTTCCTTCTAGGATCAGCTGCCGGATCTTGTTGATGTTTTCATCATCCTTCTGCCCTTCTTTGATCTCCCGCTCTAGGGTGGGCTCTAATTCCACTGTTACTCCTTGCGTACTATTCAGGAAACCGAGGCTCAGTCTGTCGAACTCCTTGGCTAACTCATACGGCATTGGGTGCGAGGCCAACATATTGACTTGACTTTTCCTGCTCAGAGCGTCTGCAACAACATTGGCTTTGCCCGGATGGTAATGTATCTCCAACTCATAGTCTTTGATCAGTTCCAACCATCTTCGCTGCCTCATGTTTAACTCTGACTGGGTGAATATGTACTTCAGACTCTTATGATCTGTGTAGATGTCGCACTTCTGCCCATACAGGTAATGTCTCCAGGTCTTCAAAGCATGAACCACTGCTGCCAATTCCAGGTCATGTGTGGGGTAATTCTTCTCATGGATCTTCAGCTGTCGAGATGAGTACGCTACAACTCTCCCTTCTTGCATCAGCACACATCCCAATCCGGTGTACGAAGCGTCGCAATACACTGAGAATGACTTGTGAACATCAGGCAGGACTAACACAGGAGCTGTAGTCAATCTATTCTTCAGTTCCTCAAATGCTTCCTGACACTTTTGAGTCCACTTAAACTCAACTTTCTTCGCTAGTAACGCTGTCATTGGCCTAGCAATCTTTGAGAAGCCTTCAATGAAACGCCTATAGTATCCGGCCATTCCAATGAAGCTCTTAATCCCACGAACATCCTTCGGTGCTTTCCAGTTCAGGATATCTGCTACTTTCTTTGGATCCACTGCTAACCCATCTTGGTTTATGATGTGACCCAGAAACAAGACTTCATGAATCCAGAACTCGCATTTGCCCAGCTTGGCGTACAATTGATGCTCTCGAAGCCTTTGCAATACCATCTTCAAATGCTCCACATGATCTTCCTCACTTTGAGAGTATATGAGAATGTCATCGATGAACACTACCACAAACTTGTCCAGATAATCCATGAACACACTGTTCATCAGGTACATAAAGAAAGCTAGCGCATTTGTCAAACCAAAGGACATAACTGTGAACTCATATAACCCATACTTGGTGATGAATGCCGTCTTCGGTATATCCGAGGGTCGGATTCTGAGTTGATGATAACCTGACCTCAGATCTATCTTCGAGAATACGCTGGCACCTCTAAGCTGGTCAAACAGATCTTCTATCCTTGGCAGGGGGTACTTGTTCTTGACAGTGACTTCATTCAAGGCTCTGTAGTCTATGCACATCCTTTTGGTACCATCTTTCTTCTCTACAAACAACACTGGAGCGGCCCAAGGCGAGGTACTTGGTCTGATGTAACCCTTCTCTAGCATCTCATCTATCTGCTTCTTGAGTTCCACCAATTCTGGTCCAGACACTCGATAGGCTCTTTTGGAAATGGGGGCGGTACCAGGGATAAGCTCTATGGCAAACTCGACTTTCCTTTCGGGCGGCATGCCCGTTAGCTCCTCGGGAAACACATCCGGAAAGTCCGATACAACCTTGATAACCTCGAGCGGGTTGGGCTCCTTACTATCAACTGAAATCTGGTGACAGACTCCTTCTTCTGACTTAGGCATCCTTAGCTCGGCCACTACCTCTTCTCCTGACGGGGATTTCAATGTTATGGTCCTCTTGTCACAACTAACATTTGCTTCATACTTCATTAACCAGTTCATCCCTAGAATGACATCTATCCCAGGGGTGCCTATTACTATTAAGTCACTGGGGAATCCTATCCCCCTTATTTCCACCATTATGTTTGAACATATTTTATCTGTTTGCACCTTGCCACCAACCGAATTAATCCTCATGGGTGGCACCATTGCCTCTACTGAGATGTTATGCAATTCTACCCATGTTGCAGTGACAAAAGAATGAGTTGCACCAGTATCAAATAGCACTTTCGCGGGATGAGATTCGACTGAGAACATACCTACTGCCACATCTGGTGCATCCTGGATTGCTTCGGCCTCCAAGTGGTTCACCTTTCCACGGTTGTACGCTTGGTTACGATTGCCTGCTGCTGGCTGCAGTACACCTTGCCTTGCTAGAGCATTGGGGTTGGTCTGCTGCTGAGCCGTCTTCTTTGGGCACTGCATCGCCCAGTGGCCTTGATCTCCACAGTGGAAACATCCTCTGCCTCCTCCTTGTGCTGGGGCTGCTTGGTTGCTCTGATTCGCTGCTGGGGCAGGAAGGCGAGGTGCCTGGTTGTTCTGCTTCTGATACTGATTACCTCCCTGCTGGTTGTGCTGACGATACTGCTGCTGCTGCTGCGGGTACTGCCTCTGAAACTGCTGCTGATGCGGACGCTGATTCTGATTCTGATATCCCTGTGGGTGACCAGGTCTGCCTTGCTGAGATGAACCGCCTGAGAAACGTGGACGGCTGATGCCTCCGGACTGGGGTCCACTCATCTTGCGCTTCCGATCTTCCATGTCCTTACGCTTCTTCTCAGTCATGACTGCCCTATCGATCAGGTGCTGGAAGGTGGGGAAGGTGTGATTCATCAACTGGTAATGTAGGGGATCCACCAAACCTCTCATGAACCTGTACTGCCTCTTGGCATCAGTGTTGACATCCTCGGGTGCATAACGAGACAGCTGCAGAAACTTGTCTCTGTACTCACTAACAGACATGGGTCCCTGCTTTAGAGACAGAAACTCCTCCTTCTTCACGATCATTAGTCCCTCTGGCACATGGTACCGACGGAAACTCTCGCTGAATTCCTCCCAAGTGATGGCTTCGGGGTTAGCATGGGTGGCGAGGTAGGACTCCCACCAGGACTGGGCTGCTCCCCTCAGCTGGCGGGGACCATACAGAACCTTCTCTCTGTCGTCGCATTGGGCGGTGCGCAGCTCCCTCTCCACTGCGCGCAACCAGTCTTCTGCATCCATGGGGTCAGCAGAATGGGCGAAGGTAGGAGGGTGCCCTCTCATGAACTCACCACGCTTATCTCGTGGCATCTGGGGCATCTGCACTTGCAATTGGGGTTGGGGTTGCTGTTGAGCCTGCTGCATGGCTGCTAGAGTCTGTCCAATGGCCTGCACTGCCTGGGTCTGCATCAAGAACATCTGCTCCACTGACATCGGGGGTGGCGGGGGAGGTTGCCTCTGATTTTCCTCCTGCTGGTCATGCTGCTCCTGCTGAGCACGCCTGTTGCATCGGCGCCTGTTGTCAGACATCTGTGGAAGACATTCATACATCAGCATTGATCTTACAACCCTTCAGCATAAGAAAAGAGAATACAGAATTCTTCATGACACTGAGCGAACAAAAGAGCCTCACTGATCCTCATTCATGATTCAACACAGCTTCTCAGATAAGAAAGGAAAGTAAGAGTAAATGGCTTCCCAACTAAACAACTGACTTCATTAATATTACTAGCTAAGCCAAACTGCAGGGGAAACCCACATGTTGGCTACAGTCATTACAAAGATCCAAATCCAACACAAGTTCATCATAACAAGCATGCAAGCGACTGATAAGCAAACTAAACTAAATGGAAGCAACTGATAAGCAAACTAAACTGACTACCTAAGACTGAGACATCTGACTTAGAATTATTACAAACTTCGACGCTAACGACCTAAGGATCCAAATCTATCCTGGTCTTACAGACAGGGGAACCATAAGTGTGGTGACCACGTGGCGGTGAGCGGTATGGGTGCTGAGTCCCGACAGGAGCGGGAGAACCACCCTCCTGGTGATGGCGCTCTGCCAACTCAGCACGCAACTCCGCAATCTCCGTTCGAGCCCTGCTTAGCTCGTCCAGAGAGTGGTCCAGCTCCGTGTTAAGCACTGCGACTAGGTTGACTGTGCTGCTCAACCTAGAGTTAGCCTCACCAACAGGTGAAACAACCACACTCTCTGTGCTGCCAGTAGGGCGGCGAGGGTAGTACCGAAGGTTAAGACCGTCGGCCACGCCACCGAACAAAGAACAGTACTGAGAGAGTGCACGCCGTGCTGCATCATGCATAGCCGCCTCTGCAGTGTCCCTCTCGGAGATGGAATAGTGCTCCGAAACGGCCTCCGCACCCCGGAGGTCATCCTCCGGACGGCGAACTAGGCAGGTAGCCTCCCAGCGGTCCGGGTACCTCCCGCGATTGTGCTGGTAGACTACACAACGATACTCGATCGACCAGGTGTGCCGGTCGAAAGCCTGGCGCAGCAAGGTGTCGAGTGCGTCGTGGAAGTGACAACCACGAGCGGCGTCACGGGTGATGGGTCGGGCGACCCATCCTTCCGCCTCCTGCGGCTCAGAAGACTCCGTGCTGTGGTCTGAGTCGTCGTCGTCGGGGTCTCCTCCAGTAGCTCCTCCAACAGCCGGGGCGTCCCGCGGTGGAACAAGGGGCGCCTCCAGCTGGGCAACAGAGGAACAGGGCCTCACGGTCTCCACCTCCTGCTGGGGTGAGGAGGAAGAGCCCTGCTGCTCTCCGTGCTGGCGCCGGCGTTCCTGCTCCTCACGCAGGCGGTGGTGCAGCCTCTCCAGGTGACTCGACTGCCCGGACACGGTGCGGTGCAGAGGACGCTCCGCAAGTCGAGACGGCAGGAAAGGAATCACCGACTTACGTGCAGTGTGTCTAAGACGAGCCATCTACAAAAGACACCGTAAGCATAAGAGTAAGAGCAGAACTAGTATGACAAGTGAATAAACCAAAGACAGAATAAGATAAAAATTTTATCAAGGTATAGTATAGATAGATAGTGAAACATAGGGTTGGTCGAGGTGACCGACTTTTTGAAGTAACATCAGATGTCAAGGTGAGGGGGAAGGTCAATAGTCCTTAGTACGACCAGTGCTACTCTAGGTCAGCGGTCCTACAGTCAGCATGGGCTTTGATACCACTTATGTCACACCCGGTTTTAGAAGGCAAACCGAATGCGAACTATGTACGTGCCAGGATCAGAACTCACGTACACAGCGATTACATAAATGAACATCATCACGCAATGCTCGAATAATAACATAAAAGAGTACTTATTACATCATAGAGTCGTAGACATCCACATAGTCATTGTCTTAACAAGTAAATCAAAGTGCTAGCGAAACGCAGTAATGATAAAGCCTCCACAGGCAGCTGACTGGGGGTTGCCGCCAACCCACTCCTAGAATTCATCGTAGTCTTGAAACTCCTGGAAGTCGCCTTCCACGGCTTCACCTTCTCCTGAGCAGTGATTACAATGCGGACAACCTGGTGTTTTGTGGTAAAGCAAGGATGAGTACACATCAACGTACTCAGCAAATGTCCCGTTTGGCTGAGGTGGACTAGCTTTATGTGGGGTTAGGCTCAAGCAGTTGCTTTTAGTTGGTCAAGTATTTATCATTAGTAGAAGCCAGATTTTAGCATTAACCAATCCCGTAAACCATTTCCTCATCGAGGAACATCATCATAGTCGAACCAAAACCATAACATAATCCTTGCATCTCGAACCACCTGTATCTCTAATCAAAGAGGATCCCAAGGCTGCTCTTAACCGTGAGCACGGCTGATATACCAGTTTCACTACCCTCTGCAGAGGTCGCACACTTTACCCATGAGCCATGATTCCCTTTCTACCCGGGGAGAGCTACTCCCCATTGACCACTTCCTAGGTGGTCCGGCAGAGTATCACTACGTAGCCTTTACAAAGATTCCCTAGAGATCGTAGCTGCCCGTTAGGTTTCTCCAGTTTGATAAACACAGTACCCCTCCCCGCAGGAGAGTGACTAACAAAGAGCAAAACGAAAGAACCTCGGCACTCAGCCTCGGCAGAGCAAGCACTGTGCCTGGACCCCATTGACGGCACGACGGCTAAGCAACTACACCTCTAATTCATCTAATTAATCAGCTAAGGGCATCCCATTTCACCCTCATGGTTGCACTGTTATCCCGGGTGGTCTCTCAACGAACCAGTCCTTACGGAGAGGTACTCAGGAAACAGCCTGAGCCCCCTAGAGTATCACAAGATCATCAACATCATCAGGATAACAGTATCATAAATAGCCACATCATGTTCATTGATTATGTTAAAGCAAAAGCAAAATGCTAACCATAATAGCCCATAAGGTCATCAAGGATAAAGTAAAGTGTAAAGCTAGTCAATCCTTAGGTTTCAAGTAAGTAATGCGGGGTAGTAAGTTATAAATGAATAGGACATAATGGGACAGAGGACACTTGCCTTCACCAAACTGCTGATCAGGGACTTCCTCTGCAACTGCCTCGGGAAACACAGACTGCTCGTTGTCTACGCAAAGCAATCATTCACACTATGCACTTGGGAAAATAACAGACAAAAACAATATACCAAACATATGCAGCAGAGAGGGGTCACAAGTTCATAACAGAAAAGGGATAGGCACTCTAAAGTTCCCTAGGTCTGGGGGTAGAGGATTACACAAAGTGATTCACTATCCACTAATCAGGTCTAAGTTGGTGGTGGGATTAAATAATTATCTGGTTTGAGTTTCTAAACTTAAGTGTTTAAGTCCACAAACTTAAGTAATCCAACTTTTATTAAAGTCTACTCATTTCCAATTATCTTAAATAAGGTTTCAATAGTCTTAATCCTATCCTAGTGATTAGCTATTCATTACTACATGGAAACAGCAGGGAAACATTGCATAAACAGATAGATAATAATATTATGAACATTTTGCAATTTGAAGCACCTAATTTGGAGTTCATATGACAAAGTTATGAATTTTACAAGTTTAGGGGTTAAAATTATACCCTAAGGACTTATTTTTAATTAAATAAAAGGGCCAGGGACTTAACTGCGAGAAACCAGGGACGGCGGCCGCAATTTCCAGAAAACAGGGGGGCTCTTTAAGAAAAGCGCGGGCGAAGGGGTATCGAGCGCCTACAGCCGTCAGATCTAAAGCGAACGATCAGGATTAGATCCTGCGGGCGGGCGCGCGGGCGCGCGGCGGCCTGGGCGGCTGACAGGCGGGACCGGGCAGGCAGCGCGGGGCACGGGCAGGCTGACAGGCGGGGCCGGGCGGACAGCGCGCGCGCGGGCGGGCTGACAGGCTGGGCCCAAACGGCAGAGCGAGCGCGCGGGCGGGCTGACAGGCGGGGCCCAAACGGCAGAGAGACGGGGTGAGGGGGGAAGCGGGCCTGGGCCGCTGGATCTCCGGCGGACGGCCAGGATTGGGCTTGGCCAAATTAAAACGAGGCCGCCCGATCTGGGATGGACGGTGGGGATCGGGTGGCCGGCCTGGGCTTCCCCTACGGCTAGCTGGGGCGGCGGCGCTCGTCCCCGCGGCGGAGGGCTCGCCGGAGACGAGGGGCACGGGCGACTGGCGGGGCTCTGGGGTGACCTGAGTGGTCGAGGAGGTCGGGGAGGGCGCGGGGAGTTCTCCGGTAGGGTTTGGGTCGGGGCAGAGGCACCGGAGGGGGGCGGTTCACGGCGGGGCGGCTCGGCGGCGGGGTTATTCTACTCCGGCGAGCAATCAAGCGCAACAGAGGGCAAAACAAGGGGCGATAGGGGCGGGAGAGGTCCGTTACCTCAAGGCGGGCTCCGGGGACTCCTCGGCGGCGACGGGGACGCGACGGAGACTCGGGTCGACGGTGGCGGCTGCACGGCGAACGACGGGTGAGCGCGGGCAGAGAGAAATAGGGAGGGGGAGAGGGAATTGGGGCGCGTTCCGGGTTGCGGACGCCAGAGCGGAGCTCACCGGGGCTAAGGGCGCGGCGGAGCTCCACCGGCGACGAGGAACCGAGCTCGGGACGGCGGGGGTTATGGCGGCGGTGCTCTGCGTGCGCGCAGCGAGGGGGAGAGAGAGTCTGCTGGGGCGCAAATGGGGGAGGGGGTGAGGGCGAGTGGGGTTCGGGGCTCAAGTGGCCAGGGGCGAGGTGGGGCGAGTCCCACGCGCGACGTGGGCACGGGGAAGGCGGGCGCGAGCAGCTCGGGCGGCGGTTACGCGAGGAAGACGGGGCTGACAGCCCGGGCCCGCGAGCAGAGAGAGAGCGAGGGAGCGAGCGCGCGCGGGGAAAGCGGCAGCGCCGACAGGTGGGACCGGGCGAGCAGAGAGAGAAGGGGGCGGGTGCGCGGAAGGCGGGAGCGCCGACAGGTCGGGCCCGCTGCGCAGAGAGAGGAGGGGAGGGAGGCGCGCGCGCGAGAGATGGGCCGGCTGGGCCGAAAGGCCGAGGGGGCGGCTGGGTTGGGCTGCTTTACCTTTTTTCTTTTATTCTGAATTGTTTCTCCCTTTTCTTTTATTTATTCTATTTGATTCAAATTCAAATGAGCCCCAAATTCAAATTAGACCTTTTGAGAATTATGCACCAAACAAAAGTGAAATCTAGGGTTCAACATGATGCAACAATTCATACTCCACTAGGGTTTAACATAATAGACTATAATTACAAGTAAAATAAGCACTTAGCTCCTATAGAAATGAGAGAGAAAATAATTAGGAAGGATGAGAAAAGGAAGTAACACCTGAATTTGTGAATATGAGCAAAGAAATTTTATACCCCCAAATTCAGGGTGTTACAGGAAGTGCAGGACTCCTCTATATTGGGATCATACTGGAGAAAGACAGTTCTTTGGGCCTGAACTGATTCAAGAAGCAGAAGAACAAGTCCGTATAATTCGAGAGAATTTGAGGGTGGCTCAAACTAGGCAAAAGAGCTATGCTGATAATAGAAGGAGACCACTGGAATTTGAAGAAGGAGATTATGTGTATCTCAAGGTGTCACCACTTCGTGGAATGAGGAGATTCAAAGTTAAGGGCAAATTGTCCCCACACTATATTGGACCATTCTTGATCTTTAGGCGAGTTGGGGAGATGGCATACCAACTCGAGTTACCTGCTACTCTATCGGATGTGCATAACGTGTTCCACGTATCTCAACTTAAGAAGTGTCTCCGTGTCCCCGAGGAACAGTTACCAATGGAAGAGCTCGGTGTTCAAGGTGATCTGACTTACACGGAGTACCCGATCAAGATTCTGGATACATTGACTCGAGTTACGAGAAATAAGGTGATAAAGATGCGCAAAGTGCAATGGAGTCACCATGGCGAAGATGAAGCAACGTGGGAGAGAGAAGAAGAGTTTCGCATAAATTTTCCCCATCTTTTCCCTAGTCCTTCATAAATCTCGAGGACGAGATTCTCGTTAAGGGGGGTAGGATTTGTAATACCCAAATTGTAGATAATGAGAATAGAGTTGACCTCTTTATGTGTTTTACCTCTATTTATCTATTTATTGAAACATGAGAACAACCATATTTAAAATGATTAATTGGCTAATACCACTTAAATAAATTATGCATCATGTTGGAGTTCTTTGTGTGTGCATTTAATAACAATAATAACCATATTAATACATTAATGTCCAAATTGGGATTTAAGACCAACTTACCTTTAGAAATTTGAAAATGGTATAAAGAGTAAGGGAAAATTATGATATAAATACAAAGAAAAAAATATATAAATAGATAAATGCACATGTTCATACTAGTTGATGCAGTTGTTTATTTGGTCCAAATATGAACTCCACAGCAAATTGAATCTAAATTGGAAATCCAGAAGAAAAAGAATAAAAAAAAGAAAAAATTTGGAACCCAGACTCGAGCCTATTTCCTACCCAGGCGGCCCAAAATTTGTCCCCGCACCATACACGTGTGGCCCAACTATAGCTAGCGCGGTTTGGCACTGTCTGGTGGGCCCGCTCGGCCATTCACTCCCTCTCGCATGGAGCCAGTTGACCGCCAGCCCACTCCTGCCTTTACCAGCTGCCACATGGGCCCCACGCACCAGCCTCAACACCAGGCGCACGCGACGATCGACCAGTCTCTGATGCGTGGGACTACCTGGTCAGTGTCGTCTTCCCGGAAGAATCGCGGGATCATAACAAGCCACGCGGGATCGGCGGCGCAGCTTGCCGCAAATACACCCACCTCACCCGGCCAAGTCGGCCATTATCTCGCCCATAAAGCAGTGCGCTTCTCTTCTCCTATTCCGCTAATAACCGACGGGAGGAGCCATGAACTAGACGTCGTGGAGTTGAAGGAGCCTCCTGCTGTGAAGGGAGAGTCGACAGGGAGTCTTCGGGTTGCCATTCTCGTCCTTCGCGCTCGACGGCGGGGTGCTGGGCGGGAGGTGAAGGACCGCACCTCGACAACTCGCCAAAGAGATTCACGCTCCGCCGCAAGTCCACCGGTGACCATCTTCCTCGTCCCCATCCGAATCTCCGGTGCGTTAACCTCCCGGTGAGTCACATAACCGCGTACCCCGCGCCTAGCTACTACGGTAGTTGTACCTGTTCGTCGTGGCCTCGTGGGGCCTTGTCACCGGGGTGCCTCTCGCGTGGGGGGGTTGGTGCGGCGCGACTGTATACGGCGGGAGGAAGACGACGCCGCTTGAGTGACAGTGAGATCCGACCGTCGTTCCACTGCGCTCCTCGTCCGCCTTGACCCGCATACCGGTGTCTCTTGCCACTGATGAACTCCCACTCCTCCCCCTCGGCGGCATCGCCGGCCGGCTTGCTCCTCATCGTGGGCACCCGCGCGATGCTTGGCGCTCCTGCTGGAAGGTCGACATCAGGGCTGTGCGGCGCACGGCTGGCCCCAGGCAAAGACGTATGGAGGATGAAGAAGCCATTCGACCGTGGGATGGACAGTGTGCGGCTGAGATTGAATCAAGCATACCCCTTTGTCTGATAGAACCTTACCCGTAGACCTTGGATCCAACGATCCCTGGCACATACATATTCCTCAACGGTAGGATCTAATCATGGCCGCAGGACTTGGATCCGATGGCTCTGAAGCGCAGATACCCCTTCGCCGTGCCCATTTGCTAAAGAGCCCCTGACAAATAAAAGAAATAACCCGCAGTCCTTGTTCTACTGTTACCTGGGTCTGGTGAATCTTCTGAGTTAGCCCCTGCACATTCTGGGATTTAGCGCGCAGTCCAGACTGATTATAAAACAGAGAAAATCATTTAAAAATTAATTTTAATACAAAAATAATTCGAGAAACTTGTATAAATCATATTTAATTTATTTTAACTCCTTTTTGACCCATTCCAGTTTCTATAATTTTATAATATTATTGTTTATCAAATAGTACCTCTGTTTTGATATGAAAGTCACATCAAAATTTAAATTCTATTTAATCTAGTACAAAATACATAGAACCTTCGGAAATTCATAACCCCTCCGTTTTAACTCCGATTTGATCCGTTCAAGTTGCGTTAGTCTCGTAGCTTCGTGTAGATCATTATCATTCAGTTTGTTATTATGTTTGGTGTGATGTTAATTTTTTCTATACCATGTTTGTTTGTATTGCTACGACTAGCGCGAGGGCACGTGTCATCCGAAAAGCAAGTTGGTACCTGGAATCTCAAGTGCCAGGCAAGTTGTGCCCTTGACCACTTTTTACCCAATAATGTTCTTTAATATCATTTATCCACGCATAGGTTAATTTTGATGGGACCCAATAGGTCGCCCTAGATTGTTTATCTCATTACCTTGTTTACCCCTGAATCACTTGGGTAGTTTGCTATTGCTTTATATGGTTTTGGGATAATCATTTATTATATCTATGTTCCAATTATTCTTGTTATTCTATTTATGTTCATGTCAAGTTCATTAATGTTAATTGGAACATAGAGCTTAACTTGAGAACCACGTGCCACCACAAGGGTTTAATGGGACGCCCTTGGCTGACTAATTAGGAAAGCTAGTGGAAAACTACCTTACCCGAAAGGGGCAAGGGCAGTAGGGGAGTGGTCAGTGTAGGGAGGTCCTTGGTTGATTTTGCTGCGATGGCGGTCAGACAAGAACCCTGCATTGGAGCTTCCTATAAACTGTAGCGGGTTTTCGGAAGCTAGTGGAACTTTGTAAAGGCCTCGTAGTGTTGCCCTGCCGCACTTCCTAGGTAGAGGTGTATGGGATTCGCGACCCCTTGGCAGATGGGTAGCATGACTTGTGGGTAAAGGGTACAACCTCTGCAGAGTGTAAAACTGGTATACTAGCCGAGCTCACGGTCATGAGCAGCTCAGGACTCTCTGATGATTAATTTATGGAACCTAAATTCAATTTTGTCATTTGCATATGCATGTGATTATTATTAATTTTGTTCTATTATTTATTAAGGTTTGGTATTTACATACACTTAGTAACTGCTAATAAAATTTTGACCAACTTATAAAAGCAATGCTCAGCTTCAGCCTTTATTCCATTGATCAGCCTTACACTTCATGAACTCCCACCTTTGGTGAGTTCATGCCACATTATTCCCCACAACTTGTTGAGCGATGAACGTATGTGAGCTCACTCTTGCTGTCTCACACCCCCACATAAGAAGAGCAGGTGGTTCAGAAGGAGCCACAAGGCGAGGAGTATGATCTGATCTAGGTGGCGTTTCTCAGTTGACATTGGCGCCGACGATCCTTAGTTTGTTTTATATTTATCTTTTATTTTGTAATAAGTCTTCCGCTATGTAATAAATACTTTGATTATTGTGACATTTATCTCTATACACTCTGTTATTATATATGTTGTCTTCTTGGCGCATGTATGAGATGCACCTGGCTTTGTTCCTTAAAGCCGGGTGTGACACTCAAGGCCGCGCGCCATGGGCACGCTGGGCCGAGCTCGAGGCCACGCCGGGACCGTCACGACGCGAGCAAGGCACGGCGGGGCGAGCGGGCAAGCGCGCCGGGGCAAGCGAGCACGGGCGAGAGAGGACGCGGCTGGGCGAGGACACGGCCGGTCGAGGCCGGGCGCGGGGGCGGGTGGCCGAGCCGGGGCGGCGCGGGGCGGACGGGGGCGGGGCTCGCCGAAGCGGCCAAGGGCGGGGCGGACGGACGCGAGGGGCCGAGCGGGGCTCGCGCGGGGGCAGCCGAGCCGGGGCAGCCGGGGCGCGGCGAGGGGCAGGCTCGCCGGAGCGAGGCGCGCCGGGGCCGGGGGTGGGGCTCACCGGAGCGGCCGAGGGCGGGGCGGACGGGCCCGCTGGGGGGGGGGCGGCCGAGCCGGGGCCGAGCGGGGCTCGCACGGGGGCGGCCGAGCTAGGGCAGCCGGGGCGCGGCGAGGGGCGGGCTTGCCGGAGCGAGGTGCGCCGGGGCCGGGGGCGGCCGAGCCGCGGCGAGGGGCGGGCGGCCAAGCGGACGGCCGAGCGCGAGGGGCCGAGAGCGGTTGGGCGCGGGGCGGCCGAGCCGGGGGTGGCCGGGGCCGGGGCCGAGCTCGCCCATGGCGCGGGGGAGGGCGCCGACGGGAGGGAAGGAGGAGGGAGGGGGAGGAGAGGAGGGAGGAGAGGGGGAGAAACCTCACCGGAGAGGGAGGCCGGCGCGGCGGCGGCGTGGGGCGGGACGGGGCGGCGGCGGCTAGGGTTAGGGTGAGGGAGAGAGAGAGAGGGGATGACGAGCGGGGCCCGCGGGGAGGATTTTTGGAAAAAGGAAAAGGGGAGGGGGCGGTTAGACCGGCTGGGCCCAAAGGGGGGGAGGGGGCGCGCGGCTGGGCCGCCAGGCCGGCCCACGGCGGGGGAGGGCGGCTGGGCCCACGCGGGAAGGGGGGGCGGCTGGGCCGCATGGGCCAAGGGGAAGGGGGCGGCTGGGCCAAAAGGGGAGAAGGGGGGCAGAGAGAAAAAGAAAAGGCTTTTCTTTTTCTAATTTCCTCAATTTCTTTTACGCCTAATTCTCCACTTCACTCAACCACAAACAAAAGAGTGCATAATCCGGCATGATGCAACAAACAAAAATAGTTCTAGGTTTTGCTTACACAAGATGTCGAGCTAATTCTCGCTATAACTTTTGAAAAATAACAAGGCTTAGCGAGAAGAGAAGGGAAAAAGGAAAGAGTAACGCCTGAATTTGGTGAGAGAAGAGAAGAAAAAATTCTACCGCCAAATTCAGGGCGTTACATTTACCAAACTGGCAAGGGGCTCTTCTTCCTGATCAAATCATAAGGAGTTGGGTTGATCTGAGTTGAAAAGTGGTGAGCAGGTAAAAGTGGAATAATAAAGAGAGGTGAAGGTATCGTGGTGATGAAGATTTCACTACGACCATGCACTCCCAGTTGCTTGATATCACTTGGCAGTCGATCACTAGTAGCTTGGCATCTCTTCTTAAACACTAAAACTCAGTTCAAGCATAATTAATAAAAAAATCGTGAACCTATAGGATAGGCGCTTTTTTTAATGATGGCCACAATTTAAGTGTGGTCTCAATAAAGATGATCTAGAATGTGTACAGGAAGCAATCATAGAACTTTTAAGACCATGGATGGGTGTATTGTTGGTCACTCGTTTTGATTCTTGAAAGACATCAAAGCGAGATAACAATTAAAAACAAGGGACCTTCTCCCCTTAAATTTATCTTCAGCTTTGAACATAAATTGTTGAGAGGGTTATTGAGATTGAAATCATAATGAAATAAAGAACACATAAATACACAAAAGAAATCTTCATAGATGTGCTCTTTGTATTATCTTCTTATTGTAAATGAATACAATTATATCTTCATAAGTATAGACAACAACCAGCAAGGTAAACTTAGCTTCGTAGGTGGAGCTAGGCGGCATGCCGTGAAATCATGTTCGGTCTGTGCATGAGCACTGTTCACCTATTTATATGGACAACTCAATATACAACTCAATGTAAAATTACTATCATAGTCTCAAAACCTATACATACATCTATAAGAATTGTTGGGGACATAATTGTCATTTCTTCTGAAGCAGCAGCAAACATGTTGGTCTTCATTTTTGGACAAACATATGTTAATTACTCGTGAGACAAATTATGAAAAACTGTCAGTATTAATTAATTTTGAGGACCTTCGTCAGAGACATCCCCCCCAATATGTATCAACATCATACTAGCATACTTCAAAACATATATGGCCTCCTTTTGCTTCGTGACAAAAAACTTCATTGCTATTAGTTAAGACATATTTTAAAGCTATAGCTTCAAGCAGAAAAGAAACTGAACATAACTCAGAATCATTTTAGATAAGAAGATGTAGGTAAAGGAAGCAATCAGAGAACTTTGAAGACCATGAATCACTACAGTAAAACGACGCACATCCGACGGCCACTTAACCTCTGACGGCTATCTACGAGACCGTCGGACATAAGCTTATGTCCGACGGCTGTCAGAGAAGCCGTCGGACATAAGCTTACGTCCGACGGCCGAACTGATAGCCGTCGGACATAAGTTATTTTAACGCGGGCCAGGCACCGCGCGCCGTTTCATTTCCGCATCCGGTCCTCTCTCTGCCGCGCTTAGCCATCGCTGCCGCGCTGTCGCCGTCGCCTGCTTAAGCCGCCGCCACCGCCCATGCCCGCCGCCGCCACTCATGCCCGTGCCCGCCGCCCTGGCGCCCACCACCGACGGCGGTCACCGCCGCCGCCCTGGCACCTGTCCTGACGTCGGCTGCCCCGACTCATCCTCCGTCCCGCCCACGCCGACCACCGTCCCGCCGTCAAGCCGATAAGTGAGTATTTTTAATTTTGTCAATGTATATATCATTTTCTAGTTGTCTTTTTTAGTATTAAATTTTTTGTATGTTTAATATTGTTTAGGTTGTTATGTCCGACGGCCGGAATTTGACTATGTAATAAATTTAATTTGTTTTAGTTTACTTAGTGGTGTTTAGATAATTTAAACTTTTAATTTCCGAGGGTTTTTATTATGCCCTCGGAAATAAGGTTATTTTATATAATTTGGCACTCGTGACAATGTTATTTTGTATATATTATATGTTATTTTGTATATATTATTGTGGTAGTTTATTAGTTGAACTCGTGACATTGTTTTAGTTTACTTAGTGGTAGTTTATTAGTTGAACTACGTAATTTACTTATTTTTTCATGTAGATATAGGGGTGATTTACTTAAATAATCAAGTAAACATACTCAAGTTACCTGACGAGAAAGAAGAAAGGTACTTGGCGTCCATTGAATCGACGAAAGCAACTAGACCCTGATTTTGATTACGATTACAATTGACGAGTATGGATCATGATTTTATTGAATATTATATATATTTTTCATTTGTTTCATTATTTTATTGTCGATTTGTGTACTAACTTGTTTTTGTTAAAATAGGATGTCAAAGAAAATGAGGTCTATTGCTCATAGTTTGCTTGGGACGAGGAGTAGCTCGAGGGGTGAGGATTCAGTTTTTCAGGGCACAGGTTCTACCATGAGCAGACACAGAGCGCTGGCAGAACATTTGCCTCCACATGATGTAAGTTAGTTGTTAATTTACATTATTTGAGTTACTTAATATTGTATGATGTAAGTTACTTGTTTCATAGGATGCTGAAATCAAGGAACCAGTGGTAGATGATCATGCGAGAGATGATGATGAAGATGATGTGGGAGATGATGCTGGAGACGATGCTGGTGGGTATTCTGCAGGCATGGATTCTGGGGCTGGTGGTGATTCTGCAGCTGGGTCTAGAACTTCTCGAGTTAGGAGAACGAGGAAGCTGCATTTTGTTGGACCACCTCCAGAGCTTCCACTCGAATCTCAGGTTTTGATAAAGCCTAGTGGAAAGTGAGTGACATATCTTTGCTTAATTGTTATTGAAATTTATGTTTTCATTTCTACATTGTTTTCTGTTTGCAAAACTTGGATCGACGACTCGTTCACAAGAATAGGACACTACAGGCAGGTGAACATGGTCCTTGGTAATCTTGTTCGTCTGCACTGGCCTGGTCTTGTGACTTTGCCTAGTGGCGAGTCTGTCCCCGCCACCACTTGGGAGCATTATCGCTATGGTGTCTGTAGAATGTTTGGCAACACACAGACACTAGTTTGGGATGCATTCTGGGTATGAATTGTTTATACTAATTTAGTTATCCCATATATGGTTGCTTTTATGATAACACTAATTTTTTGCAGAAACAGTACAAGTTGCCGGACGATGGATCATATGATATGAACGCTCGTTACGTGTTTGAGTATAACGCGAACGATGTCGTTGCAGATGCAATGTACTATGCACAAATTCAGGCTATAAAGGCATGGTACAGAGCAAGTGCTGATGATCGACCGATGCCAAATACCAAGTCCGAGTGGTCATCAATTTACCTTACGGAGGAGCAATACCTTGAGGTAAACAAGTTGTTGCATCTCATATCGCACGAATCCATGTATTTGCTTTATTGAAAATAATTCATGTAGGTGTCGGTGCCATGGATGGCCACCCAATCAGAGGGTTATCGGGCCTTGTGCAGATGGTGGGCTTCCCCTGAGTTTCGTGCCATTTCCGAAAGGAACAGGGGAAACCGTGGACTGAGTCGTTCCACAACTACGGCGGCGATGGACATGTGCGCTTGGCTAAGACGACACATCACATTCTTGGGTGAACAACCTTTTCAACACGCAGAGTCCAGCCGGAGGAAGTGGCTATAACTCGAATCAACCAGGCGATGGATATGAGTGATAGTTCATCAAATATGTTTAAATTGGAACTATTACTATTTATGTGAAAGACTATCCGTCGAACAATGTCAGTTTTGATTTTGGACCTATATGTTGATGTAAAACACTTGTTGCAACCATTTGGAACTATATGTCGTTATGTTAAATTTGTGAATGTGAATACTTATGTGAGTATATTTGTGATTGTGAATACTTATGTGAGTATATTTGTGATTGTGAATGTGTATATCTGCATGAAATCTGTTTTGTTTTTGTAAATGTCAGATTTTTTAAAAAACTGAATTTTGTGTAATTTCTAAAATTTGTTATGTCCGATAGCCTGGCGTCAGCCGTCGGACATAAGGGCTGCTTATGTCTGACGGTTTATATTTGAGCCGTCGGACATAAGGTACCGTTATGTCCGACGGCTGACGTCAGGCCGTCGGACATAACAGTTGTGGGTCCCACCAGTCGACCGGTAAAAGGATTGACAGTCACTGTCTCCGACGGGTGGTTGCGGCCGTCGGAGATAAGTTATGTCCGACGGCTGCCGTCGGACATAACACTATTTCCGACGCCTTATGTCCGACGGCTAGAGACCGTCGGAGATAACCCAAAGCCGTCGGACATAAGCTACGTCCGACGGTTTACAGCTTATGTCCGACGGCTTTGGCCGTCGGAAGTTGTTTCGTTTATTGTAGTGAATGTATGTATCAACATCAGATGATATCTTCAGATTACAAAACCTCTTCATGATGTTTCTCAGCGACTAAATACTACAGTTCAAACTCAAGCATAAGTGGTACCAGTATTCAAATTCCATAGTTAAAGAAAATAGAATACTGCTGCACTAGACAAACATCATTTGAATACCATAGGTACAAGGTACATAAATAAAGCAATCACAGAACTTTGAAGACCATCCGTTAATTATCAACAGCACAGTAAAAGATGGTATAGATTCCTCATTTACTTTGCAGTCGCTACATGTTGATTTAATTCACATGAAGGGGTGTGGGCCAAGAAAAGATTGAACATGAAGCAATCAGAGAACTTTGAAGACTATACGTGTTTTCTCCACATAAAAACATTCAGATGTTTCAGTCTCCTCATTTCGCTTCTAAAAATATTTTAGAACACGATTATACTCGATAGATACTGAGCGAGTAATAAATCGAAGAAAACAGAAGCAAGATCATGATGTGGGTAGAAAATATGACTGAGGACAATCACTACTTCCACAGAGGTATAGAGCCCCAGCCTGGTCCATTACTCTTGCACCTATAGATAACTTTTCTCGCATGCATTTTCCCTACGTCCAACCTCACAGAGCAGGGGGCTAATGGTGCCACTTAACCAAAACATAAGTCATCGATGCAACAAAAGCGTGTACTCATGTCTACGCAAATCAAGCCAAAGACTGATGTTCTTGATTTTCAAAAAGTACTAGCAGGAAAGTGTAATACCCAAATATTGGGAGGAATAGAATGTACAGGAATTGAGAAAATATAAAAGGTTTATTTGACTACTTATGCTAATTTTCTCATTTTTGCATCAATTATGTTAAATAAAGAAAATAGTGCATCATATTGGAATTTAATTGTTTGTGCATTTAATAATAATAATAATGAAAATAATAATGATAATGAATAATAATATTATAGAAAAAATGAAAGTACAATTAAGATTGGAATTTTGGAAATTCAAGACAGGAATTTAAATTTGAATTGAAGTTTTCAATTTGGAAAAAGAAAACGGGAATGAAGAGAAACACCACACTCATGGGCAGAATTCTCGTTCTCGGCCCACTTAGTGCTCAAACCACCAGCCCACACTACCCACCTACGCCGACCAACCGGGCCCATGTGCCAGTGTCACCTGGGCAGGCTCTATCTCGTTTGCTCACCGCCACATGGGTCCCACGGGTCGGGCCACCATCCACCTCTGGTCGCAGCTGATGCCGAAACCACCGGGCGAAGCCGCCGCTGCCGCTTGGGTTGTTACGCGTGCCTGGCACTGGGTGGCAGTCCACGCCTGTATATATGAGACCCAAGCCATGATTCATCTCGGCCGGTGATCAGCAGGTGTACGGACGAGAGTAAGGCAAGCTTGTTGATCGTTGGATTGGAATCCTGCTCTCGCGTGTTCGTACCGGTTCGCGGTGTAATCTGGGCCATTGAGGGTGGATCGGTCGGATCCGCGTGGATCGCGCGTACTTCACCGTGTACTTTTTACATAAGGGACCCCAGAAAATATGATAACTAACCCGCCGTCCATCCAGGTTAGGGAGTATCTGAGTTTAAACCCTTAGATTTACAAATTTAACCCGGAGCTTTCTGGTAATTATGTGCGCAACCCAGAAACAGATAAGCTGATGGTAATAATGTAGAAAATGATTTTTTGTATAAAAAATAATTTCAATAACTTGCTAAATTCATAAGTATTATATTTTAATTCCTTTTTAATCCATTCTAGTTGCAATAATTTTGTATTAATATTGTTTATCAACCGGTAACTCTGTTTATCCATGAAACATAGACTAAAATTATTCATTTGCCTTAATCTGTATCACCCACTTAATAACTTCATAAAATCATAACTCAACAATCGTAACACCGAATTCAGTGATTCTTGTTCCTACGATCTCGTTACGATGCGTAGAATATTATTATGCAGTATGATATCATGTTTGGTGTGATGTTAATTTCTCCTGTACCATGTTTGTTCGTATTGTTGCGAGTAGACGAGCAAGCCACTGAGGACCCTGGTGTTCAACAGGTGGATAATTCTGAGGAGGAGCTCGTTGAAGGCAAGTTGTGCCCTTGACCACGTTTATTTACCCAATAATGTTCTCTATAATCACTATGGCATGATTACGCTTAATTTTGATGGGACCCAATAGGTCACCCTAGGCTTAACCACTATGGCCTTGATCAGCACTGAACTTTTTGGGTAGTCTTGCTATTGCTATATATGGTTTTGGATGTTGAGATAAATTTGACACATGATCATTCTTTATTATTACTGATGATTATTTATTGTTCATGATAAGATTTTTGTGTTAATTGGAACATGGAGAACCATCCGGGAAAACAGTGCTACCACAAGGGTGGAATGGGACACCCTTGGCCAAGTAATTAGGAAAGCTAGGGAGAGATTACCTTACCTGAAAGGGGCAAGTGAAAGGGAAATAGGGTTAACCTTTTCCTACAATTAATTTTGGTGGTTGAATGTCTAACACAAACATATGGACTAACTAGTTTGCTCTAGAACTCATGTATTACAGGTGCATAATTAAGGTTCAACACAAACCAATAAAAGATTCAAGTTAGGGACTAAAATTGAACCGGAGCAAAGAACCTGAGTGTGCTGTGGACTGGCACACCGGACTGTCCGGTGTGCCATCGGACAGTGTCCAGTGCACCATGCCCGTAAAATTCCGAAGCAGCCACTCTCGGGAAAACGCAGGCCCGCTCCGCTATAATTCACCGGACTGTCCGTTGTGCTAGCGGAGCAACGGCTAACTCGCGCAACGGTGGACTCTGACAGGAGCTACAGTGAGCAACAGTGCCGCGCAGAAGTCAGAGCTGCGAAGTCAGAGGGCACCGGACTGTCCGGTGCCGCAAGAGGACAAAGTTCCAACAGTCGCCCGAGCTCCGAACCCTAACAGTTGGATGACGTGGCGGCGCACCGGACAACACACAGTACACACTACCTGTCCGGTGGCGCACCGGACTGTCCGGTGCGCCCATCGTCAGCAGCTTCCCCAACGGTTACCTTGGTGGTTGGGGGCTATAAATACCCCCAACCACCACAACTTCAAGCATCCAAGTTTTCTGAAGATCACATTCAATACAAGAGCTCTAGCATTCACTCCAAGACACAATACAAAAGATCAAATCCTCTCCGAGTCCCAAATTCACTCCAAACACTTAGTGGCTTGTGAGAGAGATATTTTTGTGTTCAATTGAGTTCTTGTCGCTTGGATTGCCTTTCTTCTTTTCACATTCTTATTCTCAAGTGCTTTGTAAGCAAGGCAAGAGACACCAAGTGTGTGGTGGTCCTTGCCGGGTCTTAGTGACCCATGAGATTAAGGAAGAAGGGTCACTCGGTCTAACTGACCGTTTGAGAGAGGGAAAGGGTTGGAATAGACCCGGTCTTTGTGACCTAATCAACAGGGGACTAGGTTATTTGGAACCGAACCTCGGTAAAACAAATCACCGTGTTCACTCGCCTTATTTCTTGGTTGATTTGTTTTCCCTCTCTTTCCGACTTGAATTTAACTCTAACGCTAACCCCCGACCTTAGTGCGTGTTTAAAGTTGTAAATTTCAGGTTTCGCCTATTCACCCCCCTCTAGGCGACTTTCAATTGGTATCAGAGCCCGGTGCTTCATTAGAGTCTAACAACTCGAAGTGATGTCGGGAGATCACGCCAAGAGAGAAATTATGACCGGCGACAAGTCTGCAAGCTCGGGGAGGACTCTCCCACGGGAGTCCGACAACAAACACAAGGAGGAATCCTCTTCCTCCATCAAGTTGCATCGAAAAGGTGACAAGAAGAAGAAGATGAAAAAGGTGGTCTACTATAAGACCGACTCTTTGTCACCCTCCACATCAAGCTCTGAGTCATTCGTCGCTTCAAAGCGCCATGAGCGCAAGAAGTATAGTAAGATGCCTCTTCGCTATCCCCGTATTTCAAAGCGCGCTCCATTACTTTCCGTACCCCTAGGCAAACCACCATATTTTGATGGTGAGGATTATTGTATGTGGAGTGATAAAATGAGGCACCATCTAACCTCACTCCACGAAAGTATTTGGGATATTGTTGAGTATGGAGCGCAGGTACCTCAAGTCGGGGACAAAGACTATGACTCGGACGAGGCCGCCCAAATTAGGCACTTTAACTCCCAAGCCACGTCTATACTCCTCGCCTCCTTGTGTCGAGAGGAGTATAACAAGGTGCAAGGGTTAAAGAGCGCCAAAGAAATTTGGGACGTCCTCAAAACCGCGCATGAAGGGGACAAGGTGACCAAGATCACCAAGCAAGAGACGATCGAGGGGGTGCTCGGTCGTTTCGTCCTCAACAAAGGAGAAGAGCCGCAAGCAATGTACAACCGGCTAAAAACCATGGTGAACCAAGTGCGCAACCTCGGGAGCACCAAGTGGGATGACCATGAGATGGTCAAGGCTATTCTTAGATCCCTCGTATTTCATAATCCTACTCAAGTTCAATTAATACATGGGGATCCTAGATATCAACTAATGTCTCCTGAGGAAGTGATTGGCAAGTTTGTGAGCTTTGAGCTAATGATCAAAGAATCCAAACACATCGTCAACTTGGAGCAAAGTGCCACCTCCACACTCGAGGTGCAACCCGTCGCATTCAAAGCGATGGAAGAGAAGAAGGAGTCTACACCAAGTAGGTTTCCAATCGACGCCTCCAAGCTTGACAATGAGAAGATGGCGCTCATCATCAAGAGCTTCTACCAAATCCTCAAGCAAAAGAGGGGAAAGAACTACAAATCCCACTCCAAGAAGGTGTGCTACTGGTGTGGTAAGTCCGGTCACTTTATTGCTAAATGTCCTATCTCTAGTGAAAGTGACAGGTACGACGACAAGAAGGGGAAGAAGAAGGAGAAGAAGAGGTACTATAAGAAGAAGGGCGGCGATGCCCACATATGTCGGGAATGAGACTCCGATGAGAGCTCCACCGACTCCTCCTCCGAAGAGGACGCCACCAACATCGCTGTCAACAAGGGCCTCCTCTTCCCCAACGTCGGCCACAAGTGTCTCATGGCTAAGGACGGCAAAAAGAAGAAGGTACAATCTAGAGCCACCCCTAAATACACAACATCTAGTGATGAGGGTAGCTCTAGTGATAGTGAAGATAATCTAATGTCTCTCTTTGCCAACCTTAGCATGGACCAAAAGAAAAAACTAAATGAATTAATTGAAGCAATTAATGAGAAGGATGAACTCTTGGACAACCAAGAGGACTTCCTAATTAAAGAAAACAAAAAAATTTAAATTGAAAAATGCTTATGCTCAGGAAGTAGAAAAATGTGAAAACTTATCAAAGGAGCTTAGCATTTGTCATGATTCAATTTCTAGCCTTAGAAGTGAAAATGCTAGCTTAGTTTCTAAGGTCACGAAGGACATGCCTTCATCATTTTAATAAATAAATGTAAATGAAGGCACATTGTCGGTACCCTGAATCAGGGGTACCCTCTTCTACAGCATGAAGACGCTGTACACGTACGACGCCTCCAGACCACACGGAGAACGGCACCCGACCCCACCACATGGGTAGGTCTAAGGGCACCACGTGGCAAGGAAAGATAATACATCCCAGGATGCATCATTGGGTCCGGACCTCCATAGAGGGACACCAGACCCCTGTACGTACAAGTCCGGAGCTCCCAAGAAGGCATGCTGGGTCCCTCGGGTAGGCCCCGGGTCCCTCCGAGTAAGGTCCGAGCCTTGGCAAGGTCCCGGGACGGGGAGGACCCTGGCATGAGTAAGGGTCCGGTTTTGGCACGAGTCCAGGCCTTGCCCTACACTCCCCACTCAGGCGGAGACCCGCTGCTGTCGCGTGGCTTGTGGCCCGTGACATAAGCCAACAGGCCGAGCCTGACGAAAGGCCCCTAAGGCCGCGCAGCCTCTGCATTTATTGCGGAGAGGATGCGCCGCCTACCACCACGCTGACGAACGATGTGCCCTCTCAGCATTTAATATGTCTTGTCCAATCCGCTGGCAGACGGCGTCAGGGTCATCCAGCAGACGGCGCGCCTGATCAGTCTGTTGACAAACAGTGCGCCCGTGTCGTGTGGCGTATTGTGCTCACCACCCCTTCTACAAGAAGCTTCCCCTGCACGCCGAGGATATGCAGATCTCGGATGTCAGGGCACAAGAAGATTGCCCCAGCAGCGAACATTTGTAGCTCCAAGCGCTATATTCATTATGTCTCTGGGCCCACATATCGGGGTTCAGTACCTTTGTGCATGCCCCCTACAGCTATAAAAGGGGAGGCATGCGGCGTTACAAGACAGATCCAATCTTAGGCTCACTCAGACGCTCACAAGTTCATACAAGCTCTCAAGCAATACATCACAAAGTGGAGTAGGGTGTTACGCTCCGGTGGCCCGAACCACTCTAAATCCTTGTGTGTTCTTATGTTTCCTCCCAGTTTCCAACTAACAAGCAAAACGCTTAGGCCCCTCCTCATCTTAGGATTTAGGGCGGGTGCACTCCGCCACCCGGGTGAAGATTTCCTCTCCGACATTTGGCGCGCTAGGTAGGGGCCTAGGCATTAGGTTTTTGCTTGTTTCCTTGCTCAAGCATGATGGTGCAAATCATTGAGCACCGTGCCGAGACTTTGGTAGATTTCGCGGTGGAAGGAGAAGCTGCTTCTTCCATGCCACAAGTTCCCAACCGCCCCGTGCCAGGCACTGCTGTTGTGCACGCCGCACGGCAGCACACGGCTGCACAGACGTCTCGGACTCCATCGAGGGTGACTCCAGGAGCATTGTCAGCAGCCAGGGAGTTGTTGCGACACCCTCCAAGCTCCACGGCCTCACCAGGGGCCATGAAGCAATGGCGGGACGATGCCGACCGACTACTCAGCATGGCACATTCTACCTCGACCAGGTCAAGGCCACGGTCATCTCGGCGGCAACATGAGGCATCGGCGTCTGTGCGCTCACCCTCAGTAAGGGGCGCTCAGACCAATGACCTCCGGGCAAAACTCGACCGCAGGCGTGCGGGAGAGGATGACCGGGCCTCCTTGGAAAGGGCGCGCGAGCGCCACCAAAACATCGGTGGTCGCAACCTCGATCGAGACTTCGCTGCGGTTGCACCGCAGACACCAATGGGTACCCGGTCTCAAACGGGTGTCCCCTTGGTCGGTGTGGGCTGCGCCACTCTCGCAGATCATCTCCGTGCGGCGTCATGGCCACCCAAGTTCCGGCCGCACCTGCCAGAAAAGTACGATGGAACATCAAACCCGTCGGAGTTCCTGCAGGTGTACGTCACCGCCATCACGACAACAGGTGGAAACACCGCTGTGATGGCAACGTATTTTCATGTTGCCTTGTCTGGACCTGCCCGGACCTGGCTCATGAACCTCGCCTCGGGGTCAGTCTACTCCTGGGAAGAGCTCTGCGCGCGGTTCATTGCAAACTTCACCAATGCTTACCAGCAGCACGGTGTGGAGGCCCACCTCCATGCGTTGAGGCAGGAGCCCAGGGAGACTCTCCGGAAATTCATCTCCCGCTTCACCAAGGTGCGAGGTACCATACCTCGCATTTCTGATGCTTCCATCATCATGGCCTTTCGACAGGGAGTACATGATGAGAAAATGTTGGAGAAGTTAGCCACACATGACGTGGAAACTATCCCCACACTCTTCGCTCTGGCCGATAAGTGCGCCATAGCCACCGAGGGCCATGCATGGCACTCGGCCCCACAAACCAGAGCTGCCCAGTCGGGTGGCTCGGGTGCCGTCCCCCAGGACAGAAAGAAGAAAAAGAAGAAGGACCACAAATACCAGAAACCGCGGTCCACCGCTCTGGTTGTCGTAGCCACGACCGGAGGCCAGGGCGACTGCAACAAACGTCCATGACCGCAGAGGGGTAACAGCAGCTCATGCCCTGTACACCCCAACGGTCGCCACAACGCCGCAGAGTGTCGCGATATCATTGACCTCGCGAAGCCTGTCAGTGAGCGGTGCGAGCAGTCTTCCAAAGACGGCTCCCCACCTCGTCGTCGACCTGGCAAAGAAAAGGTGGACGACGGCGAGGTGGCCGCGACTGAACGGGACCTCGGGTATCTGTCACCCGAAGGGGACCTAAAGGATGTCTTCGCTGGAGGCTCCTACTCCGGTGGAGACAACTAGACGGACCCCAGAGGGACCCCGTGTTCCCCGGTCTACGGAGCTGAAGCTTGCCTTCCTCCGGAAACCCTTCCGGATTCCCCACGGGTCCAGGCTTCTGACATGTACATACAGGAACGGCCACAACCAAAGGCGAGGGCTCCTGTGTCAAATGCAAATGGGGACCCAGGGTCGGGACCTAGCCCTACGGCAAGTACCAAACCAAGAAGGGCTCCGCAACTCTCCCCCAGCTGGGAAGGACCCTTCAAGGTAACGGGAATGCATCGACCCAAGGGCAACCATCTAGCTATGACTGAAGGAGTCCCTCACCCCGATGCTGAAACATCTCTGTAAGTTCTATCCATAGAGCAAGTCTGAGGGGTCGATTTAGTTTCCCTTTTGTAACCAGGTAGCGCATATGTGTACGCCAACCCGGTGGGGTCCGTCCCCATAAACCCAGCCTGTTAGTCTGCACCCACGCATGATGAGTTATAAAGAAAAACTACCCCCTCAGTTGAGCTCCTATGATAGTTCTGTCTCGCTGCTCCATGGTCTTACCTTGTAGTTTTTCAGATAATACTTTTTATCTAACCCGCCCATATGGTTCCCATCTGTACTGACATGACGACATCCGAATTGAGCAGCCAGACTTGCAGTTTAGGGCCCCCGATACGAAAGTTGGGAGGTCCGACAGCCTGGGAGCCGGCTCCAGAGAACAGGACCCCGTTCCATGGGGTGGTCCGGAGCCTGTGTGGCCGCTTAGCCTGGTTCTGTACCTGAAAGCCTGCACACTCCACCACTCCATGACGGGTACCTAGTATTTGGGGCTATAAGTCCTGTGGGTCCGACAACCTCAGGACCGGAACTAGAGAATGGACATTAGTCTCTAGGGGTGGTCCGGAGCTCTTGTAGCCGCTCAGCCTAGTCCCGTATTGTGGGCCTGCACGCTCCAGCGCCCTGCGACAAGTGTCCTAGTATCTAGAACCGCGACCCAAGGGGGTCCGGACACGCAACTTGGCCACCCGGGCTAAAACCTGCGAGTCCCGAGCATGTATCAAAGGATGGCTAATGTCAGACATGGGACCCTATGTGTGTACTACTAACGCTCCTTAGCTAAAGCTGTGTACAGATCCAGACCTCGGCGAGGCTGCCTCCCGAGAATTATTGACAACCTTTTCATATACGCTGGTATCCAACCTCAACAAATCAAGCCTGCATCCCAGGCGGGGGGGGGGGGGGCAGGTACCAGGGAGGAGTCAACAATATCGCACACAGCAGAAACAAGTTGAAAATAGATAAGTGCTAATACTTCTTAACAAATAGTACTCTTGAGTACCTTACAAAAAGCGAAAGTATTACATCTGTTTTCAAGTGGAGCCCTAGTTCCATCTCTACTCTGCAGGTATGAACTACCTCCACACCAGTAGATCCGCGGGATAGCTAGCTCCAAGCGGCTCGCTAGCGGAGGTGACCACCTCAGCACCGACGGCGGCGGCCGCCTCTGCAACGATGACTCGCCAGCAATGGCGATCACCTCAGCACGTGCGCCATTGCGAAAAGGTCCTCGCCCCCGTCTTCCTACGGGGGGCGACAACGAGGCCATTAAAGCCAAAGAGTCGGAAGGCTCGATGACAGGTGGCACTGATGGTCTCGCCAGCGGAGGCAACCACCTCTGCAACGGGCAGCCTCACCAGCGGCGGCTACCACCTCAGCACCGATGACAGCGGCCACCTCTGCACCGGTGGGTGGTGGCTGCCTCAGCACACGCGAAGAGGTCCTCGCTCCCGTCCTCACTACGGGAGTGAGGACAAGACCAACCAAGAACGCGGCCGCCGCCCCCGCGACGTACGATGTCTTGTACGCCCCCCCCCCCGGTGCGGCCGCCGGCGTGGGAGAAGCCGTGGATGCGGCGGACCTGCGCACGGTGCGACCGTCGCCCGTGCGGTGGACGAGCAGCCACGGCCCCAACCAAACGGCAGGAGGCAGCGTCGGAGGCGGCACCGAGGCCATCCAAGCCGGGGAACCGGGCACGTGGCGGCCGGCGGCGCCTGCAGTCGGCCGGTCCCGCGTACCCAAAGTTCGCCTCCTCCGCAAGGCTGGTGAACGCCCTTCTCCCCCGAATGCTGGAGGAAGAAGCGGGCCGCTAGCCCATGCGGAAGGCGGGACCCCAACTCGGCTCGCCCTCCTCCCCAGCGCGGATGATGAACATCCTTGAAGTTGAGGGCAGGGGGAGGCCGCAGCCCGGCTCGCTTCTCTCCACCACAAGGCTGGTGGTCATCCCTCTAGATGACCACTAGCGAGAGATTGCAGCCGGCTGCATGATGAAAATCCTTGAAGCCGAGCGATGGCGGAAGAGCGCCAACCCCCACGGGGTTGCGCTCCTCTAACAACAAGAAGAAGAAGACAAGATCGGCAGCACCACCACGAGCGCGAGCTCTCCGGCGGTGAGATCGCCGGAGGGGGCGGCCTTGACACGGATCCCTCCAGAGAACACCGACGCACCCCATCTAGAGGCCTAGAAGGCGAAAGGGCGCGATGAATGCAAGAAGAGCGAGGCATGGCTACTGGCTAGGAGATCGATCCCTTTTTAAAGGCAGATCTCCCCACTCGCGCCCCGAAGCGTCACGGGCATGGTCTCCCCCGACGTGCACCAGGGTTCCCACCCTATGACACGGGGGCCAGGCACCACATGTCATACTGACTGACCCAAAGAACGAAGAAGGCGAACCACCGCACAAGGAGCATACAACTGCCCCACGGTTATGCGCCCCTTCATTTTCGGAGCAACCAGCGGTCAGGAAGGCGAACCGCTGCACAAGGAGCATGCAACCGCCTAGTGGTTATGCGCCCCTTCGTTTTCGCCGAAACCAGCGGTCAGGAAGGCGAACCGCCACGCAAGAAGCGTACAACCGCCCCGTAGTTGTGCGCCCCCTCAACTTCGCTACAACTGGTGGTCCGGCATGGGGGCCCAGGCCCACATGTCATGCAGCCGGCGCGCCGGTTACCGGGTGCGGAAAAATCGCACCGCCACTCGCGCCAATGCCACGTCTTCTCAGGGCCGACACGGAAGACTGAAAAGATAAGTTTCCAGAACCAGTGCAGCGACTCGAGGCATCTCGCGCATGGCCCAACAGTGACATTAAGTACGAAGGTCACGGGCCAGTCAGCCGTGGGAATAGGTGTAGCAGTCGGCATGACCATAGGCGGGCCGACAGTAATTGCGTCAATAGGCGCGCAGGAGCAGCAGGCCAACCGCTAATCAGACTCTGGCCCAACCTGTAGGCTCGCATCCTCTCCTGAGGCAGGCCCGGGGGCCAATGTCGGTACCTTGAATCAGGGGTACCCTCTTCTACAACATGAAGACGCTCTACACGTACGATGCCTCCAGATCACACGGAGAACGGCACCCGACCCCACCACATGGGCAGGTCTAAGGGCATCACGTGGCAAGGAAAGATAATACATCCCAGGATGCATCATTGGGTCCGGACCTCCATAGAGGGACACCGGACACCTGTACGTACAAGTCCGGAGCTCCCAAGAAGGCATGCCGGGTCCCTCGGGTAGGCCCCGGGTCCCTCCGAGGTCCGGGCCTTGGCAAGGTCCCGGGACAGGGAGGACCCCGACATGAGTAAGGGTCCAGTTCTGGCACGTGTCCAGGCCTAGCCCTACACTCCCCACTCAAACGGAGACCCGCTGCTGCCGCGTGGTTTATGGCCCGTGACATAAGCCAACGGGCCGAGCCTGACGAAAGGCCCCTAAGGCCGCGCAGCCTCTGCATTTATTGCGGAGAGGAGGCGCCGCCTGCCACCACGCTGATGGACGACGTGCCCTCTCAGCATTTAATGTGCCCTGTCCAATCCGCTGGCAGACGGCGTCAGGGTCATCCAGCAGACGGCGCGCCTGACCAGTCTGTTGACAAACAGTGCGCCCGTGTCGTGCGACGTACTGTGCTCACCACCGCTTCTACAAGAAGCTTCCCCTGCACGCCGAGGATATGCAGATCTCGGATGTCAGGGCACAAGAAGATTGCCCCAGCAGCGAACATTTGTAGCTCCAAGCGCTATATTCATTATGTCTCTGGGCCCACATATCGGGGTTCAGTACCTTTGTGCATGCCCCCCTTCAGCTATAAAAGGGGAGGCATGCGGCGTTACAAGACAGATCCAATCTTAGGCTCACTCAGACGCTCACAAGTTCATACAAGCTCTCAAGCAATACATCACAAAGTGGAGTAGGGTGTTACGCTCCGGCGGCCCGAACCACTCTAAATCCTAGTGTGTTCTTGTGTTTCCTCCCAGTTTCCAACTAACAAGCAAAACGCTTAGGCCCCTCCTCATCTTAGGATTTAGGGCGGGTGCACTCCGCCACCCGGCCGGAGATTTCCTCTCCGACACATATGTAACTGATAAGAATGTAAATAATGATGATAAATAGATAAATTGTTTACATTCTCATTTCATAACCATGAATAAATACTCATAATATTCATATTTTATTGATACCTTCGGCTTGTCGGAAGGCGTGAACGTGAGAGTGATGCGAGAGCTATTACAGTGTAGCCTGAACAGTATAGTGTTACTGTTCATCTATTTATAGGCACGGGACGCAGTCCGGACAAGATTACATTCATGCCCCCGACTTTTACTGCTAACAATAAGACAAGTTGTCAAGGGTTAAGTAGTCTTTTATCCTTTAGGTCGGTTCCATCTTCCACCTTTGTCATTGTGCTAAGCCGATGCTTTTTTGGCCACAGCTTCGGCGCCCGTTCATCCTGTTCCATATCACGCATGCTTTCATCTCGAAGTCGAATCCTCCTGTATCAGTCTATGTTACACTTAAAAAACATATTAGTCACGTTTTCAGGACCTTCGGAAGAGGAAGGCCCCCAATAATTGCCGAAGAAGGACACGACGAAGACCTGTCACCTGGAGGCGACATAAGTAGTATCTTGCTAGATACATATAGGGAGAGAGAGCACGCAAGCGAGAAAGAAGCCCAACCGAAGTAGCTCCAAACCGAGAGGCACCCGCACCAGGCGTCAGTCCAAGAAGGGCGAGAGAATGCGAGTGCTTTCCTAGCCCTGGACTCGCCGAGGCGACACAACAACACCACCAACTTCGTAGCATATGCTGACTGCTGCGCACTATGGGCCTTGGTTGTCCAATATCCCAGACCTGGACTCCTCATCGCCAAGATAACCAAAGCGTGGCAGGTGCCACCGTGTCCTCCTCGACGACACACATGAAGAAAGGCTAAGAGCAAGACCGACTCGCCCCGTACCCACATCGACGAGCGTCGGTCGGCTCGTGGCTACGACCGTGGGCGGACGCAGCAGGTTAGGGAGGAAGAACAGGGCGAAGGCCGGGAAGGCGAACGAGACGTCCGACGACGACGAAAACGATGGTGCGCGCATGCTGTGAAACGTCCTCGTGACGTACAATAGCCACTGCGCGGGTCGGTGTCGGGACTGGTGTCGGACGAATACGGGGAGGAGGCACATGCTCCCACGCCCTCTGCCTAGAATAGGGTGGCACGGAGGCGGAGGCATGAGGGAAGAGAAAAAAGAAGCAGGATGACGAATGAGGTGGCGACAATTGAGTCAAGGACCATCATTATGATGTGGAGGTATAGATGATCAAATGAACCGTGTTTGGTGGGCCGGCCCGAGGCACGGCCCATTTAGTAGTGTCTGGGCCAGCCCGGCACGAGCGCCATGCCGTGTTTGGGTCGTAGCCTTGACCCATAGTGCTTGCCCGGCCCGACACAATTATATTTTTTTATTTTACAAATAATCGTATATACATATATATATATTCAATATTAAAAACATCTGAGCATGATGTTCTACTGGTTAGATGGCTTCACCCAATGTCTTTCGCCCTTCTTCTATCAGGCTGTGGGTTCAAACCCCACCTCTTGAACCACTTTTTAACATTTTATGCTGATTTAACCAAATGACCTGGTAGAGTCAGTGGGCCGGCGTGGAGGTTGGTTACGGGTTAATTCGAAATAGATGTGAGGAGCTATTTGTAAAAAGATGACCACTGTTGAAATTAATGTTTTAATATAGTAGAGATAGAAATTTTATATAAAAATTTTCTATATCTTTTATTGTCTAACAGATTTTCTATATCTCATTTGTATTTTATAGAGTCGTTCTTGTTTTTTATCTTTGGCTAACAAAAAATTATAAATAAAAATAACTATATTTAGACAAACAATTAAAGGAGTTGTAGAAAGATAATTTTTCATCAAAATCTCTACAGTTAGAACTTATTTGGATGCATGACGATTGAAGGTTTCCCCATTTAATCCCTATGTATCCAAACAAGCATTTGACAATTAGAAAAGATATGTTTACAATCACTCTCACCCACTGAAAAAATAAATTTTTATGCTCTCCTAAAAATTTGAAAACATCTAATTTACCTCTTAAGCAGTTTTAGCTAACATGAGTACGTCACACTACATCAGTTGTTCTACGTGACACCACGTTAGAAAGATCTAGAATAGCTATACTGAGTAAATAGCTTATTAAAATTCTTCCGATGACACTTGCTAGCAAAAAATACAAATATAGATCAAAGACAGGACAAAAAAAATTCATGAAAAAAAATTACGAAAAACGACGGGGACCAACCGAAACATTCACTGAACGAGAAAAAATTATAGAACACAAGAAATGCGGTGACCTTTTTTTGCAATTTAGCATTTTTAGAGAAAAAAAATCATATTTAGCTCTCTAGACAATATAATAACGTTTTTAAACCCTTTGCTCAGTGACATAGACCACGACGCCGAGATAATATGTCTCGGTGCCTTGACTTATGCGTGGAGGCCAGAGCAGCCGCACGTGAGTTTGAAACTTTGAATTCTGAAATGTTTTTTCTTCTAAAAGCTGTAGTTCTGTGCTTATATATTTGGTTTGCCCCAAGCGCTATTGTAAGCATAGCAGTAATTTCAACTAGAGAAAAAGGAGTCGCGTTTGTTTAGTTAAGTTTGTTGTGCAGAGAAAATGACTTTGTTCGAGGACTGCATGTAGTTTTATTCTAACCTTCAACTTCAAGTTTTTGTTTCGATATAATCTCTCAGTTGCATGCATAATTGGGTACGGGGATTCCCGCGGGGAGAAAATCCCCCGCTCGGGGACGGGGATGGGGGAAAATCCTCTTCGTTACACTTCGCGGGGATGGGAACGAGGATTCTTGTCCCTCGCAGGGACGGGTATGGGGGCTCAACCCTCGACGGAGAATTCTCCATTGTCATCTCTAGTCTCATGGCTAGCAGCGTACCGCATGCTACATTACATACATGTGCGTGCAGAACGAAACAAACCAGTGCTCACGCAATTGGCACCAAGATCTATGATGCTGAGATATATCACGTTAGTCGCTAGTGTGTCCCGTAAACGTTAGTATGGTTGAGATCTCGGTGCCAGGGGTGGATCCAGGATCTGATCATGCCCCAGGCCAGTCTATTTAATCTACTAGAGTTTTAATATATTTTGACCTAAATGTAATCAAGTCATGCAGAGATATAGAAGTCATGTCTCGAGCCACGAACCGAGTGGGTAGCCCCCTGTATGTGCCCCTGCTCAGCGCCATGGCATATGGTGTCGAGCAAAGGGTCCAAAAATACTATTAAGTTGTCCAAAAGGCTAAACATGATTTTTTTAAAAAAGAAGCGGTAGAAGTTGATCAATCCCTTGACTAGCCACAAGGATTACTGAATCCTTCTGCCAAAATGTTGCCAGTTCAGGTGATCAACAAGGCACTAATGCTCTACGTGCAATCAATGTAACAACAGTTTGAGGTAAGTAGCCGAGTTCGTTTGAAGCTAATGATGTGCCGTGGGATTCATCCACCTACCGAAAGTCCTACGAATTTCACACTTTTTTGGCCTTAGGTCCTCTTTATCAAGCCTGTGACCATGAGCTTGCTCGACTTAGCAACCTACCTACCCTCGTGCAAAAAGTTGTAAGTCTAAACTTTCCCTTTCTGAGCATGTTCTATAATGGATCAGTTCAGTCCACCAGATTAGTAGCTGCTTACACATACACACGGTGCCCCGCAAAAATTCACATGTATTGAATATTGAATTAACATTCGTGCAACCACACGGTGCTCGCAAAAATTCACATGTATTGATTAATTGATTAAACGCTCGCGTAATGCGCGAGCAAAAGTAACAGTACATAGGATGGGGAAAAGATAGAAATGAGGCTCCATTTTCGTTCAAAATCAATCATCTATCTACCAGAAGAAACCATCCATAACCTGCTCCACACACACACAAAAGAGACATTTTGTGGCAAAATCCAAAAGTGCTCCGAATACTATCCAGAACACAAAAGAAAACAGGGACTTTTGCTTGGCATAATGTAGCAGCCATCTAAACACTGGCCGATGCAACTTTCTGAAACATTTATATACAAAGAAAAACAAAATGAACACTAAAAATAAAACCAGCATATTCAGATTTCCAACCGATTCACCAAGTCGAACATGACCAACGAAGATGGTTGCGAGTAATACAGTCGGCACAATGTAAGTATCCCTACCTGATTAGAGATTCACGAAGGCAAACCAGACCATTTTTCAGCACGGGCAAAGGCGAGTGAAAGTGCCAGTAAACCAATAAATTGAACGAAACTATGTACAAGACACTTAGGCTAAATATGACAACCATAAAAAAACAAAGACGGAAAACCCATAAGAATGGTTCGTAACTTTCGTAAGCGACAAATCTGCATGGCTAGAGTACTGAGCAGAGCATTGACGACATGGAACACACAGAACTACAACGGCGGATCGGTAGGCGCTGCCGAGCAGGTGAACAATCGGTGAGCAGATCGGAGCAGAGAAACTATACATTGGCTAGATGTTGCTCGGCGATGGATTCCAGAATCCAGAGGGAACAGGAGCCCCTCGCAGCTAGGAACAGCATGACAGATGCGACGGCTCAACGGCGAGTGCTCTGCTCAACGGCCAAAACCCGCTTGGAATAGGAGCTCGGACTCGGACACGAACACGAACACCGCGTGGAACAGGAGCTCGGACTCGGACACGAACACGGACACCGCGTGGAACAGGAGCTCGGACTCGGACACGAACACTCTGAACGATGTAATCCCGTTTGCCTTGGTAATATATATTTCTCCTGCAATCCCGTTCGGTTCGGCAGTCTCTTTACAAATTTCGCGGTTCCATCTCTCGTGCTCAACAACAGTCTCTAGGAGTCTTTCTACAATTTTACTAGATTTCTTTGTTACATCAAGATGTTGGAATACCAAAACGTCGTTGGAGGACGGCTGCAGCTGAAGGGTAAAGAGCTGGACGTGAAGGATGGTGGAGTAAAAAAAGAAGAAAAAGTACCAGCGTGAGGAGTCGTCTCAGACCGAATCTGATAAGAATGGAGACGAAAGGAACCCACATTCTGACTATGACCATCTCACACAAGCAGAGCGCCTCTACATGGAACAGAAGCAGAAGATCGACATGAAGAAGATGGCCAAAGTCGCAAACAAGTCGTACAAGGACCGCATGCAGGACTTCGACCAATACCTGGCTAACCTCAGCGAGCACTATGACATCCCCAAAGTTGGTCCTGGCTAACCTGGCTGTGTTACACACAAACAATTGTATGCTGTGTGGGTCTATCTACTTTTCTGTTAGCATATTATGTATCGTTTTATATATATTGTAAAATGACTTGTTGCCACCAGTAGATAATATTTATTGTCAAAAGCTTGTTCCATGTATTCTGATCACGTGTTTAAGCCTTTTTTTGTTGCCCCTTTTAGTTGCATTCATTTTATTCAAAATGTGATCCACTTTTGATATTTCTAGGGAACTTATTTTCTTTCAATACAGTGGCAGAGCTTAACAACAGATTATGCCCAAATTTTTCCAAGTCAACATGGCCTTCAATTTAGGAAGTGGGAAATAAGGGTGGGATCATTTGATTCCATGTTTGGATAATTGAATTGAAGATAGGGATAGATAAATAAAGACTACACCCATCTCATGCCCCCTCCTTTTGTCTCAACCCATTTTTATTTCCCTATCCAATCCCCATCCAAACGTTCACATACAAATTATCCACTAGGATAGAGTACTTAAAAAGTAGAAAGTACAACTTCTGATGCAACAAGAAGTTGGCTGAATCGATGCCCACCTGAAGCATTCAGAACCAAATCGAATTGATTGATATTTGATGCAAAGAACTATTATTGAGTTTGTATATATTATTTCCATTTTCTCTGAATCGGAACAAGCGCTCATGGACTTGAGAACCAGTTGGAAATCCTTGCCCACCTAGCCTAACTTGGCTAAACTGTCGAGCCAACTTCGCTAATTGGGCGTGATAAGCAGCAATACATCATAATTTGGCGATGTCAGTGCTGATGTCTCATGCAGAACAAGCAACAAATCGACACAAAATCCTTTCGTCGTCTGCCATTATCTCCTATGGAATGGCCCGTGCCTCTCTTTCGAGCAAGTGCATAGAGAAACACAATACTAATAACATGTTAAAGCATGAAATATAAATAAAATATTAGAAAAGAACTAGTGTTTTTTTATTAATCTAGAGACGTAACACATACACAAGGTAAACGATGTAGTAAAATGATGCCTTGTCATGACCACCATTCACACTCTTTATGTCAAAGTGTATGCCCAGTTCGTGGTCATGTATGACAGTTACTAATGCCTACTCTAATCTTGATGAGATCACTCCTTAAAAGATATCTATTCGAAGTGGTATTCTAAAAGAAATGTCTATTTCAAAAACAGTGACGTCGATGTTCTCTATTGGAGCTTCTTCCTCTAGATACATATTCGTGATAAAAAAATCCTCCTACCTCCCATGATCTCCTTTACCAAACTGGCAAGGGGCTCTTCTTCCTGATCAAATCATAAGGAGTTGGGTTGATCATAGTTGAAAAGTGGTGAGTAGGTCAAAGTGGAATAATAAAGAGAGGTGAAGGTATCGTGGTGATGAAGATTTCACTACGACCATGCACTCCCAGTTGCTTGAGATCACTTGGCAATCGATCACCAGTAGCTTGGCATCCCTTCTTAAACACTAAATCTCAGTTCAAGCATAATTAAGAAAAAAATGTGAACATATAGGATAGGCACCTTTTTTAATGATGGCCACAATTTAAGTATGATCTGAATAAAGATGATCTAGAATGTGCACAGGAAGCAATCATAGAACTTTTAAGACCATAGATGGGTGTATTGTTAGGGGTGATAATGTGCTCCAAATTTTACACTATAAAATTTAATGATCGCATCGGATTAGGATCAAGTCCTATTTCTATTCATTTTTGAACTAAAATTTATTTAGGGCCCTACTATTTTATAAAGAAGCATTTGGTTCACGATCCATTACCACCCCTATGTATTGTTGGTCACTCGTTTGGATTCTTGAAAGACATCAAAGTGAGACAACACAATTAAAAACAAGGACCTTCTCCCCTTCAATGTATCTTCTGGTTTGAACATAAATTGATGAGAAGGTTATTAAGATTAAAATTTGGTTTAAGCCTTAATTTGGATCCACAAGTCTGTAACAACCGCTAATTTTGATCAAAAATGAAAAACTTCTATGCAACCTAGTAGACGTGGCCAAAAAAATGTCTCGACAATGGATTCAACTGAAACATATATGATAATGATATTTGTCTGGTCGACTAATACCTGTGTATCTAGATGTGAAGCCCTTGGAGGCTTGAAATATAAACTTTTGCTTTCTTCTATATTTTCTAGAAAAATAAAGTGAATGATATGACATAGGTCACATATCTCTCTATATTATTATTACTAGAACAGGAGGCGCGCTTTGTGCGCCCTCCTATTCAGGAACCTCTTGCGACACACGCGCAACGGTGTTATGTTTGTCTATTCTCACAAACATGGAACACAACCGATATCATACATATTTGCATATACCAAAGTAGGACCACAACATATGTTCCATACAAGGTTCAACAATTCGGTCCATCCATATGTTACACCACACGGTCATGTTTCACGTCTACCAGCCATCATAGCTGGTTGTCGATATGTCGGAATTTTTTGAATTTTAGCCCCTTATACAAAAAAATCACGTTTAGACCTCTAAAAGACATTCTCGTTTTTGGACCCTTTGCTCGGCGCCATGACCTACGGCGCCGAGGTAACACTGATCGGTGCCATAGAACATGGCGCCGAGGTATCAATCTCGTTGGCATCTGGTTGTTGTGTTGGCCCTTACGTGGCGTGACCTCGGCGCCATAGATCATGGCGCCGAGGTATCAACCTCGCTCGCATAGCTGTCCGTTCATGTTCAGCTGCATGGGAAAGCAGCAATAATGATCGACTTTCGCTGTTTGTGACATTTACATAGGCGATGGCGTGCAACAGCAGCCCCTAGACAATGGACAACAACATGACATCTTCTAGACGTGCGACGCGAGGCAGAGGGCAGATTGCGTTAATTTGCATGGCTCCAAGCACGCATACACAAACGCACAAGTACACACATCATGTTCTCTGCAATTCCTCTGCCTCACTCTTTCAGTTCTCTGAGCGTTTTTGAAGGAAATACATGCTTATGTATTCGCTACTCACTTTAAATCGAGTAGCTAGCTCTAGGTCCTGTAAGGGCTACACACTACCATCTACGTTGGGTGCTACAATACTACTATAGGGCTCTTTTTAAAGTTATTTGAATACTCTTGACGTCCTAAAATAAATAGTTCTATTATTTCTAAAAAATCAAATAAATACTTTTCCGATCCAGAAAATAAATACTTGACGGTAGAAAGCGAATCAACACAAAAACAAATAAATACTTTTAATGCGCTTTTCTGATTTAGACGATCAAATAAATACTTCTCTTATTGCCTCACGTTGCACGTCCAGAAGACGTCATGATGTTGTCCATTGCCTAGGAGGTTGCTGATGTAGCGAAAGCCGGCTATCATTGCTGCTTTCCTATGCAGCTCAGCACGAATGGACAACTATACGAGCGAGGTTGATACCTCGGTGCCATGATCTATGATGCCGAGGTCACGCCACGTAAGCGCCAGCGCAGCATCCAGATTCCAATGAAGTTGATACCTCGGCGCCATGGTCTATGGCGCCGATTAGTGTTACATCGGCGCCGTAGGTAATGGCGCTGAGCAAAGGGTCCAAAAAACGAGAATATTGTTAGAGGTCTAAACGTGATTTTTTGTACAAGGGTTTAAAATGCAAAAAAAAATGGTCGATATGTTAGGGTCTTGATACTATCACTGAAGGCCCAAAGTCAAGGGGGTCAACAAGATGCTCCAGGTACACAAGACAAGCATAACTACAGAGGATAAGGTAGAAGTAGACCAACATGTCCTCTACAATGTTTTAACAGACGCAAAAATACAAAGTTTCATCAACCAGGATGGAAGGTAGAAGTTGATAAAAAAGTATCAACTGCATAATTTCTAGGAGCACAAAAGCAAAAGATCCTTTATCTTTTGTCTAGATGGCATCTTCATCGGATCTGCAGAAGGGAAAAAAGTTCTTTATGTCAGATACACAAAAATAAACATTTTTGCTATTGGTTGATTCCTCGAAAATAAACTGGCAAGTAACTCGAAGCAGGCATTTCAATAAGAGATGCACAACGAAGAGCTGAAGACTGCACATGAACCTATAATGTTTACATATGTGAGCTTCTGAGCACCAAGAAAACTTTATGTATGACATACTATTATAGCATGAAGCATAGATCCCTAGGTCGATAACACTATGCAAACAATAAGACAAACGAAGTTGAAAAAAGGGCATCACAGTTTATGATTCAGAAGAAGCCCAAACAGTTTCTGCAACTGGAGAATGTTTTGACAATTTTGAAGATCCTAGAAGTTGAAGGCACGCTGATAGCGTACTTGTCATGTATTTTAGAGACTGTATAGGGTGTTCTATATCTACATATTTGAACTGGCCATTTAGCCCATCACTCACCTTAGGACCATATTTATCTGTGGCAAATGACTTAGTTGTTCATGGGAAACTAGATCAGCTAATTATAAATGTCGTTCGAACATTTTGTCATTTGTCTGGTATGGCTTACCTATTCACAATATCACTGACAGAACTATTGTTTTGCCCATGCTCATTTGCAAATCAGACTACATACCAAAAGGAATTGCATAGCCGTGCAAATCAGACTGTGTACCCTAACAATAAGCATTTTTACTATGATTTGGTCGCTACTTTAGCTGTGCTACCATGGTCAGTTCTCTTGTTGTTAAAAATATAGGTGTGTCATGCAGCTATATATGCTTTGAAATAAAAGGGGAAACTGCCTTATGTGTTGGTTCATTGCCTACCATTGGTGATGCGCAGGTGCAGTTTTTCTAAACAGCTTAACATGTCCCCACCAGTGATACCTACCTTGTCTTTTCAACTTTTGTTCCCAAGCTGAACCAACTACACTTCCACTAAAATCTTCGAGGATCATTGGTGATGCGCAGCAGCGCAGGTGCAGTTTTTTTAAAACAGATTTAACATGTCCCCACCAGTGATACCTACCTTCTCTTTTCAACTTTTGTTCCCAAGCTGAACCAACTACACTTCCACTAAAATCTTCTAGGAAACCAACAATTTAGAGGTAACATTACGAGTGTTTTAGAGCACGATGAGAATATTTTTTGTTCAGATGAGTAGCGATGGTGTCATGATTCTCTAGGACACTTCAAGAGTCTTTGGAGGTAGGGTTAACGAAAGCAACAACAGTGAGGAGCCTGATCCCATGCGCGACTGTGGAGGTGGAAGACCTAAACCAGGGCAATGAGCACACTACGAATAAAACAACATGTTCTCATTCTAATGCATCATACGTTGTGTTGATACTATTGTTACTTTCTATAAAGGAGTAACACATGATTTAACCGAAGAAAATTGTTGTACGCATTCATGTTTAGGAGTATAGACAGTTTCAGTATTCTTCAATATCAAAATAATTCATAGTTTTGAACTAGCTGATTCTACCTTAAAAATATATTGTAAGAAGAACATTCAAACCTGGTGACCCTAAGGAAGTGAGCAGCAAAACAACGCTTCTACATGGATAAACATGATTCTAGGTAGCTATGGTGTACTGTAGAAGGGTTCACCTGCCAGTAGGTATCACCGGTATGTACAAAGTGAACATATGAGAGAGTAAAGCCTAATTAATTAACTGGATATGCAAGTGTAGACATCTGCTATTGGCAACATAACTCTCCCAATGTTTCCAACTTCACTGTTTTCTAAGAATCTGCACATAACCCTATGATTGTAGCATATTGCATATGAACGGAAAATGGTCTTAGTTCAGGAGGAAGCCATCATAATGATGGTTGTTTAAGTGGTTAGTTTTAATCTTTAGTTTTACCCTTTTGAAGCGCGGTGTTCTAATTCATTTGTTCACACATCGATCCGCGGTACAGACCAGTGCTAGAAAACAACCGTCTAAAAATAGCTATATCATCTCAAAGGGCTGGGAAGTAAGTGGAGTTACCAAGGTATATCAGGACCATCTGTGTAGGCATCAGCACCATCCTCTTCATCGTATCCACCTACGGAAAGCTTTCTAGTAGTTTCCTTCGGGGGATTGGCGAGTCCTGCACATAAGTTGTTTCCATGCCATATATTTAGTACCTCACACAATATGGGACTAAGGCCCTGTTCCAATCTCGCGAGATAAACTTTAGCAGCTTTTTTTTAGCTACTTTTAGCCATTTGTAATCTAAACAGGAGAGCTAATGGTGGTAATTGAAACTAAACTTTAGCACTTCAATTCATATAGCTAAAGTTTAGCAGGAAGCTAAAGTTTATCCTGTGAAATTGAAACGGGGCCTAAGAGAAATAGATAAGTTTATCGATATCGACCGAACCTCTTGCCCGCAACCTTTTTGAGAGGCTTGGTCGTCGATCCATGGGCACATCATCCTCATTTCTCTAAAAAGGCACAAACATTAGGGAAGATACAAAAATAGCAAAAAACATTATATTGCAAAACTACAGGTTAGATAGATAACATATCATGGATAAGCATGATGCAATGAGAAGGCTCTAAACAAGCAAGGCAACAATATGTGTTGATGTGGTATATCTATCAAGAGCTGAAGTCACAAACACTATCCATAACCAAAAAAACAAGGCATTTTCTCATGGCATAATGTAGTAGTGCTTTGAACACTGGCCAATCCAGTTCGCTGCAGCATTCATATACAAAGGAAACATAATAAACAAATACACTAAATGCAGCATATCCAGAATTCCAGTTGATGACACCAAGCAGAACATGGCCAACGAACTAGCCATGATGATGAGAGGTCATGGCTGTTATTGAGTACTTGGAGGCAAAAAACACAATGAGCTCAGAGAAAGCATCAGCATACTAACCCCCAATCATACAGAGAAATAATCTACATCATAAGTAAGGCAAGCAGCTATGGTTGTGCCCAGCAACCACTGTGTCCATTCATCGCTATATGTTCAGAGCCCCAGAACCATTTCATAGTATTGTTCCCTTTGAGATAGTTTTAGAGTCCTAATACTACATAACAATACAAAGCACGAGCTAAAAATGATAGAATTCTGACTTTGCTATTTTTTGGCACCCAAATGATGAACACCGAGTGGACATTATCATGTATAGCCTCTCGGCAACTCCACACGTCGACGTCGCGATGCTTCCAGAGTCGAGCGTGTTTGGCTCTATAGCTGTGGGAGGGAAGGCGGCACTTGGATCTTTTTCCCGGCCGCAAGATCAAGTTCCAATGGCCAAAGATGCTTCACATTTTCTTTCTTGTAGCAGGAATGGACGATTCGGTCATGTGTGTTACTGGATTATTCTAGAACCCAGGCATCGCTTTCTCCACGTTGAGAAAAAGCAACCGCCTTCTCTGCGTTCGACTAAGTGACATGGTACAAGGTGAAGGAAACGACGACAATGACAGTGCTACCGCTCACCCCACTATGTCTCTCCTCGCTTCTTCGATAATAACTCGGTTACATTATGCAGCCAGGGTTCATGGTGCACGCAACGCGACTGTCCAGCTTCAGGGGCACCGCTTCGCCGGCCTCTTCGGGTTGCCTCCGTCGGTGCCCATCGCCAACTGCGCCGAGTTTGTCCACTCCCAGGTGGCTTCATTGGTGTCGGACCTAGCGTCCGCGATTAAGGATGTCAATGCCACGACGACAAGGTGATAAGCCTAGGAGTTTACTGACCAGGTGTGTGAGCTTTGTCTTTGCTCGACCTCGAATTACTGGCCTGTTCTCCATGACCTTGCTCCTACCCCATGTCTGACATCACTAAAATTTCGTCATGCCGATGTTCATCTAGGTAGGGGAGCAGAGATCTGTATGCCAAGGTAGGGGACCAGATGTATCTGGGTGCCAAGAGGTGCAAGGCGGAGGGAGGCGAGGGGAACCTAAACCGAAAACCCACACTAGAGCAGGTCGACAGCGATAGCTTCGACGAGAACGACGGGCAGAACCAGAAGCCACCGGGCAAGGGGAAGAATATGACACCGGCGGAGACCCCCCAAGGACTATGCCATGTCCATGACAGGAGAGGGCAGGCTACTGACAGCACAAATCACTTCTATGTTATGCTCTGCACCCACTTAGCCTCTCCGTGTGTTGCTCAACTGTGTCATGTGTAGGGATGGCAATAGGTACGGGTATGGGTAGATGACCGCGGATAATTATCTATTGGATATGGGTACGGTGGAATTTGGTATCCGCGAGTATGGTTATGGATATAATAAGGTATCCACGGATAATTTTTTCGTGGGTATGGATATCTAGTATCCATACCCGTTACCCAATGGATATCTGACATGTGGGCCATTCAGATTTAATATATTATCATTAATTCTCATTTTTCAATTTTTATCCATGACATATTGTTTGGTGCTGAAATTATCATTTGATGCTGCTGGAATGATAATTATTTTGAAATGTGATAAAATTGTTGTTTAGTGTTGAATGCTAAAATTGTAGTGGGCGGGCGGGTAACGGGTATCCACCGAATAGCGGATACCCGGTGGGTACGGGTATGGATACGGATCCCGCTGTCTCCCTCGTGGGCCTAGATGGACAGCGTGGTACTCTCGTGGCTCAACGACACCATCACCGTCGAGATACAGGACATCGTCCGCGACCAGGTGGACATCGCTCGCAAGGCGTGGGGCTCGGGCGCTCCACCTCGATGCTCAGTTCCACCTGTTCGCTTAGGGGCATCTCTCGTGGGAGAGTAGTAATGCTAGATGAAGGGCATGGCAGACTAGTCTCTCCTTGACCTCGACAAGCCCGTCGCCAACCATACCTTGGTGTTCAACGTCTCCATGTGGCTAGGTCAAGCCTCGAGTGCCTCCCTTCCTCCGGTGTCGGTCCTCCTGACTGCGCTTCCCTTCGGTGTACCGCTGACAACTCTGGCCACGCCACATCTCCCGCCCCGGGGACCACCACCTCGACGCCTTAGTCTCCGCTGGCTGGAGGATGGGACCCCGCCTCCCTCGCCGCCAATTTCAGCACCATGGCGATGACCCCACCCCCTCCGACTGGGTGGTCAACTCCGGTGCCTCCTACCACACCACCCCCACTGCAGGCACACTATCTCGCTCCCACCCCCTCCTACCTCCCATCCCACCTCAATCGTCATTGGAAACGGTTCCACTATGTGGGTCACCTGGGTCGTTCTATCTCAACGACGTTCTCATAGCCCCACACATCACCTATAATCTCCTTTATGTTCGTTGGTTCACCACCGACAATTCTTGTTCCATTGAGTTTGACCCCTCTGGTTTTTCTGTGAAGGATCTGGCCACCAGGAACCCTCTCGCGAGCCGTGACAGCACTGAGCCCCTCTACACGTTCCGGCCTTCCACCACCGGCACGTCTCCACCTCCCGCCTTGGTCTCCACCACCTCCTCCATCACTTGGCATCGTCGTCTTGGCCACCCAGGACCTGACACCATGATCAAGCTTAACAGTAGTTTAGATCCTTCAAATAGTAGGGGACATTTTGAGGGCCTCTGTCATGCTTGTCACTTAGACCGACATACTCGTCTCCCATTTACTACTTCTCGGGCTGAGCAGGCTTTTGACCTGGTTCATTGTGATCTCTGGACCAGGCTTTCTGGTTATAAATACTATTTGGAGATTTTGGATGATTTTTTTCATTTTTTGTGGGTTTTTCCTCTTCGGTTGAAGTCCGACACGTTCACCACCCTCACACACTTCTTCGCCTGGGTATCCACCCATTTCCATCGCTCGGTCCGTGCCCTAAAGTGTGACAATGGCCGCGAGTTCGACAATCATGCCTCTCGTTCTTTCTTTGTCACCAACGGTGTCCAGGTGCGTATCTCGGGCCCCTACACCTATGCCTAGAACGGTTGGGCCGAACGCATGATTCACACCACCACCAATATGATCTGCTAACTTCTCTTCCATGCGTCTCTCCCTGCCAGCTACTGGGTAGAGGCCCTACACACCGCCACACACCTCCTCAACCGTCTTCCCTCGAAGGCGGTGAGCCACCCTACTCCCCACTTCGCCCTGTATGGCACAACCCCTCCTACGACCACCTTCGCGTGTTCAGTTGTGCCTGCTATCCTAACAATTCCGCCATCGCTACTTGTAAGCTATCTCCTCGCTCCACTCGATGCCTCTTCCTTGGCTACTTCCCAGACCACAAGGGGTATCGTTGTCTTGACCACGCCTCACACCGCATCATCATCTCTTGTCACGTCGTCTTCGATGAAGATGTGTTTCCCCTTGCTGGCTCCTCCCCACCTACCGATCTTGACTCCCTTCTCGAGTCTAATCCGATTACCCCTCCACCCGAGGCGCCCACCTTGCGTCGTTGCCTGCACCACGTGCAGCCTCGATGCCTCTGCTCGCGCCTCTTCCCATCCCACGTGCGGCCCCATTGACCCTGCCTGCGCCACACGCGGTCTCGTCGACCATACCAGCACCACGTGCAACCCCGTCGACACTACCTGCTCCACGCGCGGCCCCGTCGACTCCTCCCGCGCCATGCGCGGTCCCGCCGATTCCTCTCGCGCCATGTGCAGCCCCGTCGACCACGCCTACGCCACGCGCGATCTCGTCGACACCTCCCAGGCAATGCGCGGCCCGCCGACGAGCTTGGCTCGCTTCGCTGACCCCGCTCTCGTCTACCACCGCCGCGGGCGTGCCACTCCCTCAAAACCCACTGACTCGGGCCCGTCGACGGGCGCGGCTCACTTTGCCGAACCCGTCGTCTATCACTGCCACAAGCCGGCCACACCCGCGGACCTCGATGTCCCGGCGGCCCGCTCTAAAACGCCTGTGTACCACCCAGTCGCCATCCACCGCGACCACAGGCACATCCAACTGCAAATAATCGACCAAAGGATGAAGGTTCTTCAATACCCGATGCCAGGATGCCGATGGTCTGGTTTCTGAATGAGGAAGCATGAAAATTAAGAAGTGGTAGAAGTTGATCAATCCCTTGACTTGCTAGTTCAGGTGATCAACAAGGCACTAATGCGCTACGTGCAATCACTGTAGCAGTCGTTTGAGGTTTGCAGAGTTCGTTTGAAGCTAATCATGTGCCGTGGGATTCATCCACCTACCAAAACTCCTACGAATTTCACTCTTTTTTGGCCTCACGTCCTCCTTATCAAGCCTGCGACCATGAGCTCGCTCGACTTAGCAACCTACAAGTTGTAAGTCTAAACTTTCCCTTTCTGAGCATGTCCTATAATGGATCAGTTCAGTCCACTAGATTAGTAGCTGCTTATACGTACACACGGTGCCCCGCAAAAATTCACATGTATTGAATATTGAATAAATATTCGTGCAACCACACGGTGCCCGCAAAAATTCACATGTGTTGATTAATTGATTAAACACCCGCGTAATGCGCGAGCAAAAGTAACAGTACATAGGATGGAGGAAAAGATAGAAATTAAGCTTTGTTTACTTTCAAAATCAATCATCTATCTACGAGAAGAAACCATTCATAACCCCCAAAAAATAGGCATTTTGTGGCAAAATCCAACAGTGCTCCGAATACTATCCAGAACACAAAAGAAAACAGGGATTTTTGCTTGGCATAATGTAGCAGTCATCTCAACACTGGCCGATGCAACTTCCTGAAACATTTATATACAAAGGAAAACAAAATGAACACTAAAAATAAAAGCAGCATATCCAGATTTTCAATTGATTCACCAAGTCGAACATGACCAACGATGATGGTTGCAAGTAATACAGTCGGCACAATGTTTCAGCACGGGCAAAGGTGTGAAAGCGCCGGTAAACCAATGAATTAAACGAAACCACGTACAAGACACTGAGGCTAAATATGACAACCATATAGAAACAAAGACAGGAAAACCCATAAGCATGGTTCGTAACTTTCGTAAGCGAAAAACCTGCGTGGCCAGAGCACTGAGCAGAGCATTGACGACATGGAACACACAGAACTACGACGCTCGAACGGGCAGCTCACCTACGAACGTTGCACACGAAAAAAGCAACACAGGTTCCAGACTACCGCATCCGCAGCAGAAGAGCCCTACAAAGGACACACACAAAAAAGACGGCGGATCGGTAGGCGCTGCCGAGCAGGCGAACAATCGGTGAGCAGATCGGAGCAGAGAAACTATACGTTGGCTAGCCCTATACACTGGAGCCCCTCGCAGCAGCAGGACGACGGCGCTATGAGCCTCAGGCACGACGACCGAGCACTGTGAGAAGACCGGTCGCAGATTTTTTGGAGAAGGAAGAGGAGGGGATTCCACATGGCCGGAGGGAGCAGATGGGTAAGGGGCGAGACGTAGGCACGACGAGTTTGGCGACCGCCGCAGCATGACTGCACGGCTGCGCCGACGTCAGCGCACAGCACCGCAGCCCGCAAGAGAGAACCTGCCCTTGCACGGCAGCACCGCGCGAGGATGGGCCGTGCCACGACCCAGCGGTGAATGCTCTGCTCAACGGCCAAAAACCGCTTGGAACAGGAGCTCGGACTCGGACACGAACACGAACACGGACACCGCGTGGAACAGAAGATCGGGCTCGGACACGGACACGGACACGGACACGGACACTGTGAACGATGCAATCCCGTTTGCCTTGGTAATATATATTTCTTGCGCAATGCCGTTCGGTTCGGCAGTCTCTTTACTAATTTCACGGTTCCATCTCTCGTGCTCAACAGCAGTCTCTAGCAGTCACTCTACAACTTTATTAGATTTCTTTTTTACATTAAGATGTTGGAATACCAAAACGTCGTTGGGGGACGGCTGAAGCTGAAGGGTAAAGCGCTGGACGTGAAGGATGGTGGTGTAATGAAAAAGAAGAAGAAGTACCAGCGTGAGGAATCGTCTCAGACTGAATCTGATAAGAATGGAGACGAAAGGAACCCACATTCTAACTATGACTATCTCACACCAGCAGAGCGCCGCTACATGGAACAGAAGCAGAAGATCGACATGAAGAAGATGGCCAAAGTCGCAAACAAGTCGTACAAGGACCACATGCAGGACTTCAACCAGTACCTGGCTAACCTCAGCGAGCACTATGACATCCCCAAAGTTGGTCCTGGCTAACCTGGCTGTGTTACGCACAAACAATTGTATGCTGTGTGGGTCTATCTACTTTTCTGTTAGCATATTATGTATCGTTTTACATATATTGTAAAACGACTTGTTGCCACCAGTAGATAATATTTATTGTCAAAAGCTTGTTCCATGTATTCTGATCACGTGTTTAAGCCTTTTTTTGGTTGCCCCTTTTAGTTGCATTCATTTTATTCAAAATGTGGTCCGCTTTTGATATTTCTAGACAACTTATTTTCTTTCAATACAGTGGCAGAGCTTAACAACAGATTATGCCCAAATTTTTCCAAGTCAACATGGCCTTCAATTTAGGAAGTGGGAAATAAGGGTGGGATCATTTGATTCCATGTTTGGATAATTGAATTGAAGATAGGGATAGATAAATAAAGACTACATCCATCTCATGCCCCCTCCTTTTGTCTCAACCCATTTTTATTTCTCTATCCAATCCCCATCCAAACGTTCACATACAAATTATCCACTAGGCTAGAGTACTTAAAAAGCAGAAAGTACAACTTCTGATGCAACAAGAAGTTGGCTGAATCGAGGCCCACCTAAAGCATTCAGAACCAAATCGAATTGATTGATGTTTGATGCAAAGAACTATTATTGAGTTTGTATATATTATTTTCATTTTCTCTGAATCGGAACAAGCGCTCATGGACTTGAGAACCAGTTGGAAATCCTTGCCCACCTAGCCAAGCATTCAGAACCAAATCGAATTGATTGATGTTTGATGCAAAGAACTATTATTGAGTTTGTATATATTATTTTCATTTTCTCTGAACCGGAACAAGCGCTCATGGACTTGAGAACCAGTTGGAAATCCTTGCCCACCTAGCCTAACTTGGCTAAACTGTCGAGCCGACTTCGCTAATTGGGCGTGATAAGCAGCAATACATCATAATTTGGCGATGTCAGTGCTGATGTCCTCATGCAGAACAAGCAACAAATCGACACAAAATCCTTTCGTCGCCTGGCATTATCTCCTATGGAATGGCCCGTGCCTCTCTTTCGAGCAAGTGCATAGAGAAACACAGTACTAATAACATGTTAAAGCATGAAATATAAATAGAATATTAGAAAAGAACTAGTGTTATTTTATTAATCTAGAGACGTAACACATACACAAGGTAAAACGATATAATAAAATGATGCCTTGTCATGACAACCATTCACACTCTTTATGCCAAAGCGTATGCCCAGTTCGTGGTCATGTATGACAGTTACTAATGCCTAGTCTAATCTTGATGAGATCACTCCTTAAAAGATATCTATTCGAAGAGGTATTCTAAAAGAAATGTCTATTTCAAAAACAGTGACGTCGGTGTTCTCTATTGGAGCTTCTTCCTCTAGATACATATTCGTGATAAAATAAAATCCTCCTACCTCCCATGATCTCCTTTACCAAACTGGCAAGGGGCTCTTCTTCCTGATCAAATCATAAGGAGTTGGGTTGATCAGAGTTGAAAAGTGGTGAGCAGGTAAAAGTGGAACAATAAAGAGAGGTGAAGGTATCGTGGTGATGAAGATTTCACTACGACCATGCACTCCCAGTTGCTTGAGATCACTTGGCAGTCGATCACTAGTAGCTTGGCATCTCTTCTTAAACACTAAAACTCAGTTCAAGCATAATTAATAAAAAAAATCGTGAACCTATAGGATAGGCGCCTTTTTTTAATGATGGCCACAATTTAAGTGTGGTCTCAATAAAGATGATCTAGAATGTGTACAGGAAGCAATCATAGAACTTCTAAGACCATGGATGGGTGTATTGTTGGTCACTCGTTTTGATTCTTGAAAGACATCAAAGCGAGACAACAATTAAAAACAAGGGACCTTCTCCCCTTCAATTTATCTTCAGCTTTGAACATAAATTGTTGAGAAGGTTATTGAGATTGAAATCATAATGAAATAAAGAACACATAAATACACAAAAGAAATCTTCATAGATGTGCTCTTTGTATTATCTTCTTATTGTAAATGAATACAATTATATCTTCATAAGTATAGACAACAACCAGCAAGGTAAACTTAGCTTCGTAGGTGGAGCTAGGTGCATGCCGTGAAATCATGTTCGGTCTGTGCATGAGCACTGTTCACCTATTTATATGGACAACTCAATATACAACTGAGAGCACCTAGAGGGGGGGGTGAATAGGTGATCTTGTAAAACTTGAAACTTAAGCCACTAAAACTTGGTTAAGTGTTAGCACAATACTCGCCAAGTGGCTAGAGAGGAGTCTCAACAAAACACAATAACCACAAAGATATCAATCACAGAGATGACACGGTGGTTATCCCGTGGTTCGGCCAAGACCAACGCTTGCCTACTCCACGTTGTGGCGTCCCAATGGACGAGGGTTGCAATCAACCCCTCTCAAGCGGTCCAAAGACCCACTTGAATACCACGGTGTTTTGCTTTGCTTTTCTTAATCCCGTTCGCGAGGAATCTCCACAACTTGGAGTCTCTCGCCCTTACAAAGATGTTCACAAAGAAGCACGGAGTAAGGGAGGGATTAGCAACTCACACAAGACACAAAGATCACAGCAAGTACGCACACACAAGACCCAGACTTAAGCTCAAAAGACTAGCACAATAGAACGGAGCTCAAATCACTAGAATGTCGAGCAAGTGCGCAAGAACGGAGTGTGAGTGATTAAGAGTGCTCAAGGAATGCTTGGTGTACTCCTCCATGCGCCTAGGGGTCCCTTTTATAGCCCCAAGGCAGCTAGGAGCCGTTGAGAACATTCCAGGAAGGCAAATCTTGCCTTCTGTCGCCTGGCGCACCGGACAGTCCGGTGCACACCGGACACTGTCCAGTGCGGATTTCTTTCCTTCTGTGGTGGAGCCGACCGTTGGAGCCTGGGAGCTGTTGGTGCACCGGACACTGTCCGGTGCACACCGGACAGTCCGGTGCTCCCTCCCGACCGTTGGCTCGGCCACGTGTCTTGCGTAGATCGCGCAGCCGACCGTTGGCCTGGCCGACCGTTGGCTCACCGGACAGTCCGGTGAATTATAGCCGTATGTCGCCGATGAATTCCCGAGAGCGGCCAGTTCGCTCGAGCCAGCCCGGTGCACCACCGGACACTGTCCGGTGCACCCAGACTGAGCAGAGTCTTGGCTGCTCGAGCCAAGGCATTTCCAATTGTTCTTTTCCTGTTTCCAGCACTTATACACAATACATTAGTCTCTAAAACAATGTACTAAGTCTGAGAAACATACCTTTTTATATGATTTGCACTTTGTCCACCACTTTGCATAGATTAACACAAAAGCACTTGCGTTGGCACTCAATCACCAAAATACTTAGAAATGGCCCAAGGGCACATTTCCCTTTCAATCTCCCCCTTTTTGGTGATTTATGCCAACACAACATAAAGCAACTAGAACAAGTGCAATATCAATGCAAATGAAAACTCAAATTTGTTTTGAATCAAATTTGGCATATATGGATCATTCTTTTTCCACCACTTGGTTTGTTTTTGCAAATCGACCTCAATTTCTATCTCTAAGTCAAACACACTTGTTAAGACATGAAGAGAGGTATTCCAAAAGAAATTGATCAAGGATTTCAAAAACTCCCCCTATTTCCCATAATCAACCATTCTCCCCACAAGAGACTAACTTTTGATAATAAGAAGCAAACAAGAGTATTTTAACAAACAAAAACTCTAACTCTACTTTTTCAAAATTCTCAAGTGGTAGCTGATCCAGTTATTGCTTTAGCCTTATTTTCTCCCCCTTTGGCATCAAGCACCAAAACGGGATCAATCTTGGCCCTTTAACCCCATTGCCTCACCAAAAATCTTCAACTAAGAGTGAAAGGCAATAAGATCATAAAGATGAACTTGAAATAAGTTACCCTCTCATCGGTGTGCAGTGGAAGTCTTGCATGGTCCAAGTCCACCTTTTCCCTTTCAATCCTCTTTAGAGACTAAATCAAGCAAACTCAAGCACATGGTTAGTCTCAAAGGGTCAAGTTGTAACACATCTCCCCCTAAATATGTGCATCACTTTGCAACGGACTTGTGAGGTCCGGGGAGTGCTTGTACAACTTGAGCACCATAAATAAGCAACAAAATGCATAAGGAACATGATTAAAGGCATAAACACATGTATGCTATAAATCAATCCAAGTTCCGCGAATCTAAGACATTTAGCTCACTACGCAACTTGCAAAAGGTCTGCTCATCTAAAGGCTTGGTAAAGATATCGGCTAGCTGGTTCTCGGAGCTAACATGAAACACTTCGATATCTCCCTTTTGCTGGTGGTCTCTCAAAAAGTGATGCCGGATGTCTATGTGCTTAGTGCGGCTGTGTTCAACAGGATTATCCGCCATGCGGATAGCACTCTCATTATCACATAGGAGTGGGACTTTGCTCAGATTGTAGCCAAAGTCCCTGAGGGTTTGCCTCATCCAAAGTAGTTGCACGCAACACTGTCCTGCGGCAACGTACTCGGCCTCAGCGGTGGATAGGGCAACGGAGGTTTGTTTCTTAGAACTCCATGACACCAGGGACCTTCCTAAGAATTGGCACGTCCCCGATGTACTCTTCCTATCGACCTTACATCCAGCATAGTCGGAATCTGAATATCCAATCAAGTCAAAGGTAGATCCCTTTGGATACCAGATCCCGAAACAAGGTGTAGCGACTAAATATCTAAGAATTCGCTTCACCGCCACTAAGTGGCACTCCCTTGGATCATATTGAAATCTAGCACACATGCATACACTAAGCATAATATCCGGTCTACTAGCACATAAATAAAGTAAAGACCCTATCATAGACCGGTATGCTTTTTGATCAACAGACTTACCTCCTTTGTTGAGGTCGGTGTGTCCGTCGGTTCCCATTGGAGTCTTTGCGGGCTTGGCGTCCTTCATCCCAAACCTCTTGATCAAATCTTGTGTGTACTTCGTTTGGGAGATGAAGGTTCCATCCTTGAGTTGCCTTACTTGGAACCCAAGGAAGTAGCTTAGCTCGCCCATCATCGACATCTCGAATTTCTGAGTCATCACCCTGCTAAACTCTTCACAAGACTTTTGATTAGTCGAACCAAATATTATGTCATCGACATAAATTTGGCACACAAAAAGATCACCATCACAAGTCTTAGTAAAAAGAGTTGGATCGGCTTTCCCAACCTTGAAAGAATTAGCAATTAAAAAGTCTCTAAGGCATTCATACCATGCTCTTGGGGCTTGCTTAAGTCCATAGAGCGCCTTAGAGAGCTTACACATGTGGTCGGGGTACCGTTCATCCTCGAAGCCAGGGGGTTGCTCTACGTACACCTCCTCCTTGATTGGCCTGTTGAGGAATGCGCTCTTCACATCCATTTGGAACAACCTGAAAGAATGGTGAGCAGCATATGCTAGCAAAATGCGAATGGACTCTAGCCTAGCCACAGGAGCAAAAGTCTCCTCAAAGTCCAAACCTGCGACTTGGGCATAACCTTTTGCCACAAGTCGTGCCTTGTTCCTTGTCACCACCCCGTGCTCGTCTTGTTTGTTGCGGAACACCCACTTGGTTCCCACAACACTTTGCTTGGGACGAGGCACCAGTGTCCAAACTTCATTTCTTTTGAAGTTGTTGAGCTCCTCCTGCATGGCCAACACCCAGTCCGGATCTAGCAAGGCCTCTTCTACCCTGAAAGGCTCAATAGAAGAGACAAAGGAGTAATGCTCACAAAAATTAACTAATCGAGATCGAGTAGTTACTCCCTTGCTAATATCACCCAAAATTTGATCGACGGGATGATCCCTTTGAATCATTGCTCGAACTTGGGTTGGAGGTGCCGGTTGTGCTTCTTCCTCCATTGCAAGATCATCTTGTGCTCCCCCTTGATCACACGTCTCCTCTTGATGAACCTGTTCATCGTCATGAGTTGGGGGATGCACCATTGTTGAGGAAGAAGGTTGATCTCGTTCATCTTGTTCCTGTGGCCGCACATCTCCAATCGCCATGGTGCGTATCGCGGCCGTTGGAACTTCTTCTTCATCTATATCATCAAAAACAACAACTTGCTCTCTTGGAGAGCCATTAGTCTCATCAAATACAACCTCGCTAGAGACTTCAACCAAACCCGATGATTTGTTGAAGACTCTATACGCCTTTGTATTTGAGTCATAACCTAACAAAAACCCTTCTACGGCTTTGGGAGCAAATTTGGAATTCCTACCCTTCTTCACTAGAATGTAGCATTTACTCCCAAAAACTCGAAAATACAAAACATTGGGTTTGTTACCGGTTAGTAGCTCATACGATGTCTTCTTGAGGAGGCGATGAAGGTAGACCCTGTTGATGGCGTGGCAAGCCGTGTTCACGGCTTCCGACCAAAAGCGCTCGGGGGTCTTGAACTCTCCAAGCATCGTCCTTGCCATGTCTATAAGCGTCATGTTCTTCCTCTCTACCACACCATTTTGCTGTGGTGTGTAGGGAGCGGAGAACTCGTGCTTGATCCCTTCCTCCTCAAGGTACTCCTCTACTTGAAGGTTCTTGAACTCGGACCCATTGTCGCTCCTAATCTTCTTCACCTTGAGCTCAAACTCGTTTTGAGCTCTCCTTAGAAAGCGCTTGAGGATCCCTTGGGTTTCAGACTTATCCTGCAAAAAGAACACCCAAGTGAAGCGGGAAAAGTCATCAACAATAACTAAACCATACTTACTTCCTCCTATGCTTAGATAGGCGACGGGTCCGAAGAGGTCCATATGTAGCAGCTCCAGGGGTCTTGATGTGGTCATCACATTTTTGCTGTGATGTGCTCCTCCCACTTGTTTACCTGCTTGACAAGCTGCACAAGGTCTATCTTTTTCGAATTGAACGTTAGTTAAACCTATCACGTGTTCTCCCTTTAGAAGCTTGTGAAGGTTCTTCATCCCCACATTTGCTAAGCGGCGATGCCACAGCCAGCCCATGCTAGTCTTAGCAATTAAGCATGCATCTAGACCGGCCTCCTCTTTTGCAAAATCAACTAAGTAAAGTTTGCCGTCTAATACACCCTTAAAAGCTAGTGAACCATCACTTCTTCTAAAGACAGACACATCTACATTTGTGAATAGACAATTATATCCCATATTGCATAATTGACTAACAGATAACAAATTATATCCAAGCAACTCAACTAAGAACACATTAGAAATAGAGTGCTCGGATGAAATAGCAATCTTTCCTAACCCTTTCACCTTGCCTTGGTTCCCATCACTGAATATGATTGAATCTTGGGGATCCTTGTTCTTGACATAGGAGGTGAACATCTTCTTCTCCCCAGTCATGTGGTTTGTGCATCCGCTGTCGATGATCCAGCTTGAACCCCCGGATGCATAAACCTGCAAGGCAAATTTAGGCTTGGGTCTTAGCTACCCAACTCATGTTGGGTCCTACAAGGTTAGTCACAATTGTCTTAGGGACCCAAATGCAAGTTTTATCTCCCTTGCATTTTGCCCCTAATTTCCTAGCAATCACCTTTCTATCCTTTCTACAAATTGCAAATAAAGCATTACAAGCATGATAAATTGTAGAAGGTTCATTAACTTTGACAACATTTCTTCTAAACACATTTCTACCATGCATATAGGAAGAACTAGAGGCAAACATGGCATGAGAGTCAAAAGCATCATAAGCATTACAACTCCTATAAGCATTTCTAGATTGTCTCCTATCATGGTATATAAAAGCATGGTTCTTTTTAGCACTACTAGCCATAGGGGCCTTCCCTTTCTCCTTGGCGGAGATGGAAGCCTTATGGCTTGTCAAGTTCTTGGCTTCCCTCTTGAAGCCAAGTCCATCCTTAATTGAGGGGTGTCTACCAATCGTGTAGGCATCCCTTGCAAATTTTAGTTTGTCAAATTCACCTTTGCTAGTCTTAAGTTGGGCATTAAGACTAGCCACTTCATCATTTAATTTAGAAATGCAAACTAGGTGTTCACTACAAGCATCAATGTCAAAATCTTTACACCTATTGCAAATCATGACATGTTCTACACAAGAGTTAGATTTATTTGCTACTTCTAGTTTAGCATTTAAATCATCGTTTATGCTCTTTAAGTTAGAAATAGAATCATGGCATGTAGACAACTCACAAGTAAGCATTTCATTCCTCTTAATTTCTAATGCAAGGGATTTTTGAGCCTCTACAAACTTATCATGTTCTTCATACAAAAGATCCTCTTGCTTTTCTAGTAGCCTATTCTTATCATTTAAAGCATCAATCAATTCATTAATCTTGTCAATCTTAGATCTATCTAAGCCCTTAAATAAGCATGAATAGTCTATTTCATCATCATCACTAGACTCATCCTCACTAGAAGAAGCATAAGTAGAGTTTCGAGTACTTACTTTCTTCTCCTTAGCCATGAGGCATGTGTGATGCTCGTTGGGAAAGAGGGATGACTTGTTGAAGGCAGTGGCGGCGAGTCCTTCGTTGTCGGAGTCGGACGTGGACCAATCCGAATCCCACTCTTTTCCAATATGTGCCTCGCCCTTTGCCTTCTTGTAATTCTTCTTCTTTTCCCATTTTCCACTCTTCTTTTCCTGGTCACTATCATTATCGGGGCAATTAGCGATAAAGTGACCAATCTTACCACATTTGAAGCATGAGCGCTTCCCCTTCGTCTTGGTCTTGTTTGAATGCTCCTTGCGACCCCTTAGCGCCGTCTTGAAGCGCTTGATGATGAGGGCCATTTCTTCATCATTAAGCCCGGTCGCCTCAATTTGCGCCACCTTGCTCGGTAACGCCTCCTTGCTTCTCGTTGCTTTGAGAGCGATAGTTTGAGGCTCTTGGATTGGGCCATTCAATGCATCATCCACGTATCTAGCCTCCTTGATCATCATCCGCCCGCTTACGAACTTTCCAAGTATCTCCTCGGGCGTCATCTTGGTGTACCTAGGATTCTCACGAATTTTGTTCACAAGATGAGGATCAAGAACAGTAAAGGACCTTAGCATTAGGCGGACGACGTCGTGGTCCATCCATCGTGTGCTTCCATAGCTCCTTATCTTGTTGACAAGGGTCTTGAGCCGGTTGTATGTTTGGGTTGGCTCCTCCCCCCTTATCATAGCGAATCTCCCAAGTTCGCCCTCCACCAACTCCATCTTGGTGAGCATGGTGATGTCATTGCCCTCATGTGAGATCTTGAGGGTGTCCCAGATCTGCTTGGCATTGTCCAAGCCGCTCACCTTATGGTACTCATCCCTGCACAATGAGGCTAGAAGAACAGTAGTAGCTTGTGCATTTTTGTGAATTTGCTCATTAATAAACATGGGACTATCATTACTATCAAATTGCATTCCATTCTCAACTATCTCCCATATGCTTGGATGGAGAGAGAACAAATGACTACGCATTTTGTGACTCCAAAATCCGTAGTCCTCTCCATCAAAATGAGGAGGTTTACCAAGTGGAATGGATAATAAATGAGCATTTGTACTTTGCGGAATACGAGAGTAGTCAAAAAAAAAGTTTGAATTAACCGGTTTCCTTCTCTCGCAGTCGTTGTCGTCGTTGTCCTTTTGGGAAGAAGTGGACTCATCGCTGTCGTCGTTGTAGACGATCTCCTTGATGCGTCTTGTCTTCTTCTTCTTCCCATCTTTGCGTCTGTGGCCCGAGCCCGAGTCGGTAGGCTTGTCAGCCTTTGGCTCGTTGATGAAGGACTCCTTCTCCATGTCGTTGATCACGATTCCCTTCCCCTTAGGATCCATCTCTTCGGGCGGTTAGTCCCTTTCTTGAAGAGAACGGTTCTGATACCAATTGAGAGCACCTAGAGGGGGGTGAATAGGTGATCCTGTAAAACTTGAAACTTAAGCCACTAAAACTTGGTTAAGTGTTAGCACAATACTCGCCAAGTGGCTAAAGAGGAGTCTCAACAAAACACAATAACCATAAAGATATCAATCACAGAGATGGCACGGTGGTTATCCCGTGGTTCGACCAAGACCAACGCTTGCCTACTCCACGTTGTGACGTCCCAATGGACGAGGGTTGCAATCAACCCCTCTCAAGCGGTCCAAAGACCCACTTGAATACCACGGTGTTTTGCTTTGCTTTTCTTAATCCCGTTCGCGAGGAATCTCCACAACTTGGAGTCTCTCGCCCTTACAAAGATGTTCACAAAGAAGCACGGAGTAAGGGAGGGATTAGCAACTCACACAAGACACAAAGATCACAGCAAGTACGCACACACAAGACCCAGACTTAAGCTCAAAAGACTAGCACACTAGAACGGAGCTCAAATCACTAGAATGTCGAGCAAGTGCGCAAGAACGGAATGTGAGTGATCAAGAGTGCTCAAGGAATGCTTGGTGTACTCCTCCATGCGCCTAGGGGTCCCTTTTATAGCCCCAAGGCAGCTAGGAGCCGTTGAGAACATTCCAGGAAGGCGAATCTTGCCTTCTGTCGCCTGGCGCACCAGACAGTCCGGTGCACACCGGACACTGTCCGGTGCGGATTTCTTTCCTTCTGTGGCGGAGCCGACCGTTGGAGCCTCGGAGCCGTTGGCGCACCGGACACTGTCCGGTGCACACCGGACAGTCCGGTGCTCCCTCCCGACCGTTGGCTCGGCCACGTGTCTTGCGCAGGCGCAGCCGACCGTTGGCCCGGCCGACCGTTGGCTCACCGGACAGTCCGGTGCACACCGGACAGTCCGGTGAATTATAGCCGTACGTCGCCGATGAATTCCCGAGAGCGGCCAGTTCGCTCGAGCCAGCCTGGCGCACCGGACACTGTCCGGTGCACCCAGACTGAGCAGAGTTTTGGCTGCTCGAGCCAAGGCATTTCCAATTGTTCTTTTCCTGTTTCTAGCACTTATACACAATACATTAGTCTCTAAAACAATGTACTAAGTCTGAGAAACATACCTTTTTATATGATTTGCACTTTGTCCACCACTTTGCATAGATTAACACAAAAGAACTTGTGTTGGCACTCAATCACCAAAATACTTAGAAATGGCCCAAGGACACATTTCCCTTTCAACAACTCAATGTAAAATTACTATCATAGTCTCAAAACCTATGCATACTTCTATAAGAATTGTTGGGGACATAATTGTCATTTCTTCTGAAGCAGCAGCAAACATGTTGGTCTTCATTTTTGGACAAACATATGTTAATTACTCGTGAGACAAATTATGAAAAATTGTCAGTATTAATTAATTTTGAGGACCTTCGGTAGAGACATTCCCCCCAATATGTATCAACATCATACTAGCATACTTCAAAACATATATGACCTCCTTTTGCTTCGTGACAAAAAACTTCATTGCTATTAGTTAAGACATATTTTAAAGCTATAGCTTCAGGCAGAAAAGAAACTGAACATAACTCAGAATCATTTTAGATAAGAAGATGTAGGTAAAGGAAGCAATCAGAGAACTTTGAAGACCATGAATCACTATAGTAAAACGACGCACATCCGACGACCACTTAACCTCCGACGGCTATCTACGAGACCGTCGGACATAAGCTTATGTCCGACGGTCTCTACTGGCCCTCGGAAATAGCGTCTTATGTCCGATGGCTGTTAGAGAAGCCGTCGGACATAACCTTACGTCCGACGGCCGAACTGAAAGCCGTCGGACATAAGATATTTTAACGCGGGCCAGGCACCGCGCGCTGTTTCATTTCCGCATCCGGTCCTCTCTCTGTCGCGCTTAGCCATCGCCCATGCCCGCCGCCCAGGTGCCCACCACCGCCGGCGGTCGCCGCCGCCGCCGCCCCGGCACCTGTCCCGACGCCGGCTGCCCCGACTCATCCTCCGTCCCACCCACGCCGACCACCGTCCCGCCGTCAAGCCGATAAGTGAGTATTTTTAATTTTGTCAATGTATATATTATTTTCTAGTTATCTTTTTTCAGTATTAAATTTTTTGTATGTTTAATATTGTTTAGCTTGTTATGTCCGACGGCCAGAATTTGATTATGTAATAAATTTAATTTGTTTTAGTTTACTTAGTGGTGTTTAGATAATTTAAACTTTTAATTTTCGAGGGTTTTTATTATGCCCTCGGAAATAAGGTTATTTTATATAATTTGGCACTCGTGACAATGTTATTTCGTATATATTATATGTTATTTCGTATATATTATTGTGGTAGTTTATTAGTTGAACTCGTGACATTGTTTTAGTTTACTTAGTGGTAGTTTATTAGTTGAACTACGTCATTTACTTATTCTTTCCTGTAGATATAGGGGTGATTTACTTAAATAATCAAGTAAACATAATCAAATTACAATTGACCAGTATGGATCATGATTTTATTGAATAATATATATATATTTTTCATTTGTTTCATTATTTTATTGTCGATTTGTGTACTAACTTGTTTTTGTTAAAATAGGATGTCAAAGAAAATGAGCTCTATTGCTCGTAGTTTGCTTGGGACGAGGAGTAGCTCGAGGAGCAGCTCGAGGAGCAGCTCGAGGGGTGAGGATTCAGTTTTTCAGGGCATAGGTTCTACCATGAGAAGACGCAGAGCGATGACAGAACATTTGCCTCCACATGATGTAAGTTAGTTGTTAATTTACATTATTTGAGTTACTTAATATTGTATGATGTAAGTTACTTGTTTCATAGGATGCTGAAATCGAGGAACCAGTGGTAGATGATCATGCGAGAGATGATGATGAAGATGATGTGGGAGATGATGCTAGAGATGATGCTGGTGGGTATTCTTCAGGCATGGATTCTGGGGCTGGTGGTGATTCTGCAGCTGGGTCTGGAACTTCTCGAGTTAGGAGAACGAGGAAGCTGCATTTTGTTGGACCACCTCCAGAGCTTCCACTCGAATCTCAGGTTTTGATAAAGTCTAGTGGAAAGTGAGTGACATATCTTTGCTTAATTGTTATTGAAATTTATGTTTTCATTTCTACATTGTTTTCTGTTTGCAGGACTTGGATCAACGACTCGTTCACAGGCACATGACACTACTGGCAGGTGAGCATGGTCCATGGTAATCTTGTTCGTCTGCACTGCCCTGGTCTTGTGACTTTGCCTAGTGGCGAGTCTGTCCCCGCCACCACTTGGGAGCATTATCGCTATGGTGTCTGTAGAATGCTTGGCAACACACAGGCACTAGTTTGGGATGCATTATGGGTATGAATTATTTATACTAATTTAGTTATCCCATATATGGTTGCTTTTATGATAACACTATTTTTTTGCAGAAACGGTACAAGTTGCCGGACGATGGATCATATGATATGAACGCTCGTTACGTGTTTGAGTATAACGCGAACGATGTTCTTGCAGATGCAATGTACTATGCACGAATTCAGGCTATAAAGGCATGGTACAAAGCAAGTGCTGATGATCGACCGATGCCAAATACCAAGGCCGAGTGGTCATCAATTTACCTTACGAAGGAGCAATACCTTGAGGTAAACAAGTTGTTGCATCTCATATCGCACGATACCATGTATTTGCTTTATTGAAAAAAATTCATGTAGGTGTCGGTGCCGTGGATGGCCACCTGATCAGAGGGTTATCGGGCCTTGTGCAGATGGTTGGCTTCCCCTGAGTTTCGTGCCATTTCCGAAAGGAACAGGGGAAACCGTGGACTGAGTCGTTCCACAACTACGGCGGCGATGGACATGTGCGCTTGGCTAAGACGACGCATCACATTCTTGGGTGAACAACTTTTTCAACACGCAGAGTCCAGCCGGAGGAAGTGGCTATAACTCGAACCAACCAGGCGATGGATATGAGTGATAGTTCATCAAATGTGTTTAAATTGGAACTATTACTATTCATGTGAAAGACTATCCATCGAACAATGTCAGTTTTGATTTTGGACCTATATGTTGATGTAAAACACTTGTTGCAACCATTTGGAACTATATGTCATTATGTTAAATTTGTGAATGTGAATACTTATGTGAGTATATTTGTGATTGTGAATACTTATGTGAGTATATTTGTGATTGTGAATGTGTATATCTGCATGAAATATGTTTTGTTTTTGTAAATGTCAGATTTTTTAAAAAACTGAATTTTGTGTAATTTCTAAAATTTGTTATGTCTGATGGACTGGCGTCAGCCGTCAAACATAAGATACCGTTATGTCCGACGGCTGACGCCAGGCCGTCGGACATAACAGTTGTGGGTCCCACCAGTCGACCGGTAAAACGATTGCAGTCACTATCTCTGACGGGTGGTTGCGGCAGTCACTATCTCTGACGGGTGGTTGCGGCCATCGGAGATAAGTTATGTCCGACGGCTGCCGTCGGACATAACACTATTTCCGACTCCTTATGTCCGACGGCTAGAGACCGTCGGAGATAACCCAAAGCCGTCGGACATAAGCTACGTCCGACGGTTTACAGCTTATGTCCGACGGCTTTGGCCATCGGAAGTTGTTTCGTTTACTGTAGTGAATGTATGTATCAACATCATATGATATCTTCAGATCACAAGACCTCTTCATGTTGTTTCTCAGCGACTAAATACTACAGTTCAAACTCAAGCATAAGTGGTACCAGTATTCAAATGCCATAGTTAAAGAAAATAGAATACTGCTGCACTAGACAAACATCATTTGAATAACATAGGTACAAGGTACATAAATAAAGCAATCACAGAACTTTGAAGACCATCCGTTAATTATCAACATCACAGTAAAAGATGGTATAGATTCCTCGTTTACTTTGCAGTCGCTACATGTTGATTTAATTCACATGAAAGGGTGTGGGCCAAGAAAAGATTGAACATGAAGCAATCAGAGAACTTTGAAGACTATACGTGTTTTCTCCACATAAAAACATTCAGATGTTTCAGTCTCCTCATTTCGCTTCTAAAAATATTTTAGAACACGATTATACTCGATAAATACTGAGCGAGTAATAAATCGAAGAAAACAGAAGCAAGATCATGATGTGGGCAGAAAATATGACTGAGGACAATCACTGCTTCCACAGAGGTATAGAGCCCCACCCTGGTCCATTACTCTTGCACCCATAGATAACTTTTTCTTGCATGCATTTTCCCTGCGTCCAACCTCACAGAGCAGGGGGCTAATGGTGCCACTTAACCAAAACATAAGTCATCGATGCAACAAAAGCGTGTACTCATGTCTACGCAAATCAAGCCAAAGACTGTTGTTCTTGATTTTCAAAAAGTACTAGCAGGAAAGTGTAATACCCAAATATTGGGAGGAATAGAATGCACATGAATTGAGAAAATATAAAAGGTTTATTTGACTAGTTATGCTAATTTTCTCATTTTTGCATCAATTATATTAAATAAAGAAAATAGTGCATCATATTGGAATTTAATTGTTTGTGCATTTAATAATAATAATAATAATAATGACAATAATAATGATAATTGTTGGGGACTTGTTCTCAAATGCTATGAGTTAAGAACAAGGCAACACAAAAAATGTTAATCGGTAAAGTTCTTCGTCCTTCGAAGCATTATTTCCCTTAGGATATAATGATTTTCGGACGAAGGTTATGAAGGACGTACCTTCATAACCACAGCATACGATGACGAAGAATGAATCATAAGGAATATAAAGGATAACATAGACAATTATATATTATTATCAACTTATTTTTGCATTATTATTATGAAGAAACAGAAATGACATCGAATTACAAATGTACCTTCAGCTTGGAAGGAGATGAAAGTACAGGTGTGACGCAAAAGCAAATGCCAAATCAGCGTGAACAGTACGGGGGTACTGTTCACCTATTTATAGGCACGAGACACAGCCCATACAAAATTACATCCATGCCCTTTACATTTGGTAATAATTCTATAGTAATCCACCGAGGTCTGAATAGCCTTTTCATCTTTAAGTCGGTTTCATTTTCTGCTACCACGCCGAAGCTTTCCCGCTCACATCTTCGGCGCTGTATCAACCTTCGTATTATTTTGGGCTTCTCCTACTGTGATACCGACTCGAGTCCGAAGATACCTGTTCACACATTATACTCCAGAAATACTGTTAAATCCTGTTTTTGAGGACCTTCGTAAGCCGAAGGCCCCCAACAGTAGCCCCTCGCAATATTAATTTGTTAAAATAATAAATTTAGATTGCGACATGGACGAAGGCTTTAAGCCGAAGGTCCGAAAAAACACCTTCCCTTTGCTAGAATAGCAACATTCACTGACAGGCGGGGTCTTTCAATTTTCAACGCACTGGGCGTATAAATAAGATCATACCGCAAGCTCATTTTGCACGCTCTCTTGCCATCTGCTCTCGCTCACTCAATTTTTAGCTCTTGCGCACCAAGATTTGCTTAGCTTTTTAAGTTTTGAAGCTTCGGCATTGAAAACAGTTTTTTAGTGTTTCCGAAGATGTCTGAAGATAAGAAGGCTGCTGCCGAGATGAAGCTGAGTCTCTCTGAAGAGAAGAATCTGGGGTTTCTTATAGCAATGTCGAAGACCAATACAGAAAAAATCACCAAAGAGATTTTAGAAGGTTTGTCTGAAGATACTGATGACAGCGACAATTATGATGTGGATAGTGGTGGTGAAGACTCCGAAGATCGCCCTTGGCGACCAAGCCATGCGGTTTTCGACAAATCAAGTATCAAAGAAAATCATCTTGTCAACATGAGAGGAAGGTATTTCCGGGACTTGTCCATTGTGAGGGCCGACGAAGGAGAAAAGACTTGTCCAAACCCTGAAGAAAATGAAGTCGTAGTGTACCGAAGCTTTTTGAAAGCTGGACTTAGATTTCCCCTGAGCAACTTTGTCGTAGAGGTGCTGAAAATATTCGAAGTCTATCTTCACCAACTTACCCCCGAAGCAATCATAAGGCTGAATATCTTCGTGTGGGCCGTGAGAAGCCAAGGTCTGGAACCTGATGCGAAAAGTTTCTGCAATATACACGAATTATCATACGAGACAAAACCTTGGGGTAAGGAACAATATCACAATAATTTTGGCTGCTACAGTTTCGTTTTTCGGTCTGGGTCAAGCTGTCCCGTGCCAACCTTTCGGAAGAGATGGCCCGGCGACTGGATGATAGAATGGTTTTATGTGAAGAATGACCTGAAAGTACGGGAAGATATCAAAGGTATAATTATGCGCCCTATTTGGCAAAGCTTCGGCCTGCGGAGGCCGAAGGTTGAAATGAATGAAGCTGTCGAAGAATGCCAGAGAGCCTTCGGTGTTATTTGTTCTTTTATTGGAACGAGAGATTTGGTACAAGAGCATATTGCCTTCAGAGTATGGCCGCTCGCGGAAAAATGGGAAATGTCGCAAGAAACCATAAAGGAGGCTGACGAAGGTGGACTTATCAGGCTGAAGTATACTTTCAAGTTCGGAGATAAATTCGTTGAGCCAGATGATGACTGGCTAAAAAGCATTGAAAATTTAAGTGATGAACTGCTTGGGGCTTACTCGAAGGCCGAAGATACTGCATTGTCAGCAGCCTTCGGAGGCCAAAAAAAGAAAAGACTGAACCGAGTGTTTGACGCAATCGGGTTCGTCTACCCTGACTATCGTTATCCCATTCGAGGGCAGAAAAGAAAAAGCACAACCTCTGCGAAAGAAGAAGCTGCAACTGCTCCTAGTGAGCCAGCACCGAAAAGAAAAAGGATAAAGGTCCTCACACATCGGCCACGCTATATTGAACCAGCCTCGGTGCCTGAGTTCACCGGAGAGACCTCTTCGGCCACCGAAGCTGAAAAGCCAACCAAGCCAACCTTGCTGCCAGAAGTCGCATAAATGGCCGAAGCGCCAACAAGAATAGAATTGGAAGAACCAAAGATTTTGTTACTAGAAACCAAAGAGATGGCCGAAGCGCCATCGACAGAAAAAATGTAAGAAGTAAAAGGATCAACCGAGGGATCAAAAATATCAGAAGTTTTAAGTCCTTCAGCAAATGTTGAGACAATAAAAAATCAAAAAGGGCCAGCGGTGACTCCGAAAAGAAAGAGAATGGTCAATGTGTTAGATGTTCTGGAAACAATTAAATCCTCAAGCACAACTCCGAAGAAGACTGTTGCAACTTCTGAAGCGAAAACTGAAATATCTGATACTAAGGCTCCAGAGCAAGAAACTGAAGCTGAAGCTGGGCCCTGAGAGCCTACGAAGGTAAAATCCTTGGAAACCGAGGAAGAAAAAATAACGGAGCCAATTCTTGTTGAAGAAATCAGTGCTGTTGCCCCCGAAGCATCTCCCAAAGTCCTTGATTATATTGTTCGTCATGCTTCGGGGAAAAAATTATCAGAAAAAGAGAAGCAAGAGGCCCAGCTTTACGCCCAAAAACTGAAGTATCCAAAGGGGGCGTTAATATTCAATGGCAGTGGAGAAGAAGACTTTTTGTATTGTCTCCCTAACAGCAAGGAGATTTCTGTCTGTCGGGAGATGGGCAAGAGCTTCGGATTCCCAACACTAGAAGACGGGCTCTCGGTGCTGTCGAAAAACGAACTAGCCGACAGCCTGGCATACAATAGCTTAAAGGTGCAAAAAATGAGATCTTTGTATTTTTTGTTGAGATCAAAATTTTTCATTTGCTTCAATATATTGACGCACACACATTTTTCTTTGCAGGGCCTTATACTTAGCAATGCCCTCAGGGCCCAAAAAGATGCCAAAGACGAAGGGTGCGCTATAGCCCTGAGCAACCTTCGTTCCGAAGTAATTGAACTGAGGAACGAAGGTCTCGAAAAAGATAAAATATTACATTCATTGATAAATAGAATAAAAGAAGACGAAGCTACTTTTAAAGGTTAAGCTGAGGCTCAGAAGCGTGAAATTGAAGATCTTCGAAAACAACTGGCCAGAGCCAAAGAGGAACGCATACTTGAAGAAACGAAGCGAGAACTTAGCGACCAATGGGCAAATCATTTAGAGGGAACTGTTGAAGAGCTTCGTTCGTCCAAGAAAAGATGCTATAGCAAATCTATGGAGTGTGTTAAGAAGTTGAAAGCTAGCTTCGCCAGCGTCGGCGCATTCTCGAGTGAAGAAAACTTTACAAGAGGCAACCCCGAAGGTCCCATCGAATGGATTAATCACGAAGCTGAGGCCTTCGAGGAAATTTTAAATAGCCGCGGAGACATATGTGCTTTCTCGGGTGCCAGGGGGATTGCCACCATTTTGGAGAAAAAGGGCTGCGAACATGTAAAGATTTTAGCGCAATCCGAAGCTACCTTGTCCATCGAAGATGCGAGAGATCCTTCAGCCGAAGCTAGCATGGTTGGTGGAAAATTTTTCACCGATGTCTGGGATAATGGTGGTCGAGAAATGGCTCGAGAAATTATCCAAAAAAGCGAGAAGGGCATTCACGATGCTAGAGAAGTGGCTGAGGCTGCTGAGAAGAGCGCAGAGCCCGAAGGGCAAATAGGTATTAACTAATGGTTTTTATTGTATTGTAATTTTTGGTTTTAAACTTCGTTCGCAATTTGTAATAGCAATGTAGCCGTATCCTGTCCTCCTTCAGATCCTACTAAAGCTTCTCCGGGCCCTCACCCGAAAGGAGACGACGAAATTAAAAAGATGGCTGAAGCTATCATGGATGAAGTTGTTAATCGGCTCCTGAACGAGGCTGCGGAAGTTGTTCTGAGAGAAGATTAAGTACTATTGTAAAAACTTCTGAAATGTAACATGTGTAACATCTTATAACCCTGAATATAATATACCTGTTTTTATTGTTCAATTCTTTACGATGCATGAAATTTTACATACGTACCGTTTTTGAGTCTTTGACGAAAAAAAACACCTTCCCTTCTTTTCATGCTTCGTGAAGAAGACTTTTTATTTGTCACAACAATATCCGTAGTGTTTTGATGAATAATATCCAAGCTTCGTGAAGATATTTTCCGAAGCTATACTTCTGAAGATCAATAGTGTATCTCCTTGCGACTTAGCATGATTTTCCCCCTTTTCCAAAACATTCTTCTGAAGATCGACATTGTGCCCCCCTCTTGTGCCATATGCAGCATGATGTATGATGCTTATGCTATGCGAAATGATGCGATGATGTTATGTTATGTAAGATGGTGTTTATTCCGAAGATACACACACATCCCTGCGATAAAACACATAATCTTTTTGAATCAGCGTTGACTTTTTGCTATAAGCCTCCCTTAGGAGCTTCTTCGCCTTTTACTTCAGCGGAATCAGCGTTTATTTTTCGCTGTAAGCCTCCCTTAGGAGCTTCTTCGCCTTTTACTTTCAGCGGTATTCGCGTTGACTTTTCGCGCTTCGCCTTTTACTTAGGCGGTATCAGCGTTGACTTTTCGCTGTAAGCTCTGCATTCCCTTTGGAACGACTTTGGAGCAGAAAACTTACACTGCGTTCGCTTTGGAACGGCTTTTTGTGACTTCAGCAAACTTACTCTGCGTTCCTTAGAACGACTTTTTGTTGCTTCGAAGATTTTTTTTGATAATTCGAAGGTCCTCCTTGTTATCACAAATCTTTAAGCTTCAATGACTTAAGCCTGTGAAGAAAATATATTTTCCTTGTGGCAAACAACTAAACTATTACATGAAATTTGAAAAATGTCCTTTATTACACAGAAAATAAAACTGAATGAAAAAGACTGCTGTCAAGGTAGGATATTTGTCAATAGATGTGCTTCGACTCTGGCACAGTGCTGTTGACTGTGCGAGCTTCGGACTGTTCTCTGAAGTCCCTTTGGTGTGGAGCGTATTGGCTCCCTTCTGGCTGTTGGCCTTGTTGCAGCGGTGGTGGAGGCGGAGGCTGTTGCCAGGAAGCTTGAGGTTGACTCGCCGAAGCAACAGAAACTGCAGGGTGGTTGCCTACATATTCTGGGATGTAAGGCGAATGATACGAAGCAGTGTGCATGACCTGCTTCGGCTGAGCCTGTTGTGCCGTAGCTTCGGCTATTTCCTTTTGCTTCTGGATGGTAACATGGCACATCCTGGTGGTATGGCCCTTGTTCTCACCACAGAACAAGCAAAAAATTCTTCTTGGTTGATCTCCAAATCTTCCGCCGAAGCCCCTGGCGCCTCTGCCTCTTGGAGCTGGTGGTCGGAAGGAGCCTTGCTGTTGCCCCGAAGCCTGTGAGGAGCACTGTGGCCTTTGCTGCTGGCTCCCCTTATCATCATTTTGAGTAGAGTTATGGATTGACCTAACGTGCCTCGGATAGAATCTTCCTCCGAAGCCCCTGGTCATTTCAGAAAACCTGAAAGCCTCCTCCCTTCTTTGACGAAAATCATTATCGGCCCGAATATACTCGTCCATCTTCTGGAGCAGCTTCTCCAAAGTTTGAGGAGGCTTCCTAGCGAAGTACTGAGCTGAAGGTCCTGGCCGAAGCCCCTTGATCATGGCCTCAATGACAATTTCGTTGGGCACTGTTGGTGCATGTGCCCTCAAACGCAAGAACCTCCGGACGTACGCCTGAAGGTATTCTTCGTGATCCTGGGTGCACTAGAATAGAGCTTGAGCAGTGACCGGCTTCGTCTGAAACCCTTGGAAGCTGGTTAACAACAAGTCCTTCAGCTTTTGCCATGAAGTGATCGTTCCTGGTCGAAGGGAGGAATACCAGGTTTGAGCAACACTCCTGACAGCCATAACAAAAGATTTGGCCATGACTGCAGCATTGCCACCATACGAAGATACTGTTGCTTCGTAGCTCATCAAAAACTGCTTCGGGTCTGAGTGGCCATCGAATATGGGAAGCTGAGGCGGCTTGTAGGACGGAGGCCAAGGTGTAGCCTGCAGCTCAGCGGACAGAGGAGAAGCATCATCAAAAACAAAATTCCCATGATGGAAATTGTCATACCAGTCATCTTCGTTGAGGAAACCCTCCTGATGAAGGTCTTGGTGCTGAGGCCTTCGGTGTTGCTCATCCTGAGTAAGATGACGAACTTCTTCAGAGGCTTCGTCTATCTGCCTTTGCAGTTCAGCTAGCCTGGCCATCTTTTCCTTCTTCCTCTGCACCTGTTGATGAAGCATCTCCATGTCTCTGATTTCTTGGTCTATCTCATCCTCTGGCGGTGTCGGGCTAACAGCCTTCCTTTTCTGGCTTCGGGCCTCCCGAAGGGAGACAGTCTCCTGATTGTGGTCCAGCGGTTGCAGAGCTGCAGCCCCAGTTGCTGAAGCTTTCTTCGGCGCCATAGCGAAGGTTTATGATCGCCGAAGGTGTTCAAAAACTCAAAGAGTGGAAGTGAGTTCACCGGAGGTGGGCGCCAATGTTGGGGACTTGTTCTCAAATGCTATGAGTTAAGAACAAGGCAACACAAAAAATGTTAATCGGTAAAGTTCTTCGTCCTTCGAAGCATTATTTCCCTTAGGATATAATGATTTTCGGACGAAGGTTATGAAGGACGTACCTTCATAACCACAACATACGATGACGAAGAATGAATCATAAGGAATATAAAGGATAACATAGACAATTATATATTATTATCAACTTATTTTTGCATTATTATTATGAAGAAACAGAAATGACATCGAATTACAAATGTACCTTCAGCTTGGAAGGAGATGAAAGCACAGGTGTGACGCAAAAGCAAATGCCAAATCAGCGTGAACAGTACGCACCTATTTATAGGCACGGGACACAGCCCATACAAAATTACATTCATGCCCTTTACATTTGGTAATAATTCTATAGTAATCCACCGAGGTCTGAATAGCCTTTTCATCTTTAAGTCGGTTTCATTTTCTGCTACCACGCCGAAGCTTTCCCGCTCACATCTTCGGCGCTGTATCAACCTTCGTATTATTTTGGGCTTCTCCTACTGTGATACCGACTCGAGTCCGAAGATACCTGTTCACACATTATACTCCAGAAATACTGTTAAATCCTGTTTTTGAGGACCTTCGTAAGCCGAAGGCCCCCAACAATAATGAATAATAATATTACGGAAAAAATGAAAGTACAATTAAGATTGGAATTTTGGAAATTCAAGACAGGAATTTAAATTTGAATTGAAGTTTTCAATTTGGAAAAAGAAAACGGGAATGAAGAGAAACACCACGCTCATGGGCTGAATTCTCGTTCTCGGCCCACTTAGTGCTCAAACCACCAGCCCACACTACCCACCTGCGCCGACCAACCGGGCCCATGTGCCAGTGTCACCTGGGCGGGCTCTATCTCGTTTGCTCACCGCCACATGGGTCCCACGGGTCGGGCAACCATCCACCTCTGGTCGCAGCTGATGCCAAAACCACCGGGCGAAGCCACCGCTGCCGCTTGGGTTGTTACGCGTGCCTAGCACTGGGTGGCAGTCCACGCCTGTATATATGAGACCCAAGTCGTGATTCATCTCGGCCGGTGATCAGCAGGTGTGCGGACGAGAGTAAGGCAAGCTTGTGGATCGTTGGATCGGAATCCTGCTCTCGCGTGTTCATACCGGTTCGCGGTGTGATCTGGGCCGTTGAGGGTGGATCGGTCGGATCCGCATGGATCACGCGTACTTCACCGTGTACTTTTTACATAAGGGACCCCGAAAAATATGATAACTAACCCGCCGTCCATCCAGGTTAGGGAGTATATGAGTTTAAACCCTTAGATTTACAAATTTAACCCAGAGCTTTCTGGTAATTATGTGCGCAACCAAGAAACAGATAAGCTGATGGCAATAATGTAGAAAATGAATTTTTGTATAAAAAATAATTTCAATAACTTGCTAAATTCATAAGTAATATATTTTAATTCCTTTTTAGTCCATTCTAGTTGCAATAATTTTGTATTAATATTGTTTATCAACTGGTAACTCTATTTATCCATGAAACATAGACTAAAATTATTCATTTGCCTTAATCTGTATCACCCACTTAATAACTTCGTAAAATCATAACTCGACAATCGTAACACCGAATTCAGTGATTCTTGTTCCTACGATCTCGTTACGATGCTAGAATATTATTATGCAGTATGATCTCATGTTTAGTGTGATGTTAATTTCTCTTGTACCATGTTTGTTCGTATTGTTGCGAGTAGACGAGCAAACCACTGAGGACCCTGGTGTTCAACAGGTGGATAATTCTGAGGAGGAGCTCGTTGAAGGCAAGTTGTGCCCTTGACCACTTTTATTTACCCAATAATGTTCTCTATAATCACTATGGCATGATTAGGCTTAATTTTGATGGGACCCAATAGGTCACCCTAGGCTTAACCACTATGGCCTTGATCAACACTGAACTTTTTGGGTAGTCTTGCTATTGCTATATATGGTTTTGGATGTTGAGATAAATTTGACACATGATCATTCTTTATTATTACTGATGATTATTTATTGTTCATGATAAGATTTTTGTGTTAATTGGAACATGGAGAACCACACGGGAAAACAGTGCTACCACAAGGGTGGAATGGGACACCCTTGGCCAAGTAATTAGGAAAGCTAGGGAGAGATTACCTTACCTGAAAGGGTCAAGTGAAAGGGAAATAGGGTTAACCTTTTCCTACAATTAATTTTGGTGGTTGAATGTCCAACAAAAACATATGGACTAACTAGGTTGCTCTAGAACTCATGTATTACAGGTGCATAATTAAGGTTCAACACAAACCAATAAAAGATTCAAGTTAGGGACTAAAATTGAACCGGAGCAAAGAACCTGAGTGTGCTGTGGACTGGCGCCCGGTGCACCATGCCCGTACAATTCCGAAGCAGCCACTCTCGGGAAAACGTAGGCCCGCTCCGCTATAATTCACCGGACTGTCCGGTGTGCTAGCGGAGCAGCGGCTAACTCGCGCAACGGTCGACTCTGACAGGAGCTACAGTGAGCAACAGTGCCGCGCAGAAGTCAGCGCTGCGAAGTCAGAGGGCACCGGACTGTCTGGTGCCGCAAGAGGACAAAGTTCCAATGGTCGCCCGAGCTCCGAACCCTAACGGTTGGGTGACGTGGCGGCGCACCGGACAGCACACAGTACCTGGCCGGTGGCGCACCGGACTGTCCGGTGCGCCCATCGTCAGCAGCTTCCCCAACGGCTACCTTGGTGGTTGGGGGCTATAAATACCCCCAACCACCACAACTTCAAGCATCCAAGTTTTCTGAAGATCACATTCAATACAAGAGCTCTAGCATTCACTCCAAGACACAATACAAAAGATCAAATCCTCTCCGAGTCCCAAATTCACTCCAAACACTTAGTGGCTTGTGAGAGAGAGATTTTTGTGTTCATTTGAGTTCTTGTCGCTTGGATTGCCTTTCTTCTTTTCACATTCTTATTCTCAAGTGCTTTGTAAGCAAGGCAAGAGACACCAAGTGTGTGGTGGTCCTTGCCGGGTCTTAGTGACCCGTGAGATTAAGGAAGAAGTGTCACTCGGTCTAACTGACCGTTTGAGAGAGGGAAAGGGTTGGAATAGACCCGGTCTTTGTGACCTCCTCAACGTGGGACTAGGTTATTTGGAACTGAACCTCGGTAAAACAAATCACCATGTTCACTCGCCTTATTTCTTGGTTGATTTGTTTTCCCTCTCTTTCCGACTTGAATTTAACTCTAACGCTAACCCCCGACCTTAGTGCGTGTTTAAAGTTGTAAATTTCAGGTTTCGCCTATTCACCCCCCTCTAGGTGACTTTCAATTGGTATCAGAGCCCGGTGCTTCATTAGAGTCTAACAACTCGAAGTGATGTCGGGAGATCACGCCAAGGGAAATTATGACCGGAGACAAGTCCACAACCTCGAGGAGCACTCTCCCGCGGGAGTTCGACAACAAACACAAGGAGGAATCCTCTTCCTCCATCAAGTCGCATCGGAAAGGTGACAAGAAGAAGAAGATGAAAAAGGTGGTCTACTCGAGACCTACTCTTCCTCACCCTCCACATCAAGCTCCAAGTCATCCGTCGCTCCAAAGCGCCATGAGCGCAAGAAGTATAGTAAGATGCCTCTTCGCTATCCCCGTATTTCAAAGCGTGCTCCATTACTTTCTGTACCCCTAGGCAAACCACCATATTTTGATGGTGAGGATTATTGTATGTGGAGTGATAAAATGAGGCACCATCTAACCTCACTCCACGAAAGTATTTGGGATATTGTTGAGTATGGAGCGCAGGTACCTCAAGTTGGGGACAATGACTATGACTCAGACGAGGCCGCCCAAATTAGGCACTTTAACTCCCAAGCCACGTCTATACTCCTTGCCTCCTTGTGTCGAGAGGAGTATAACAAGGTCCAAGGGTTAAAGAGCGCCAAAGAAATTTGGGACGTCCTCAAAACCGCGCACGAAGGGGACGAGGTGACCAAGATCACCAAGCAGAAGACGATCGAGGGGGAGCTCAGTCGTTTCGTCCTCAACAAAGGAGAAGAGCCGCAAGCAATGTACAACCGGCTAAAAACCATGGTGAACCAAGTGCGCAACCTCGGGAGCACCAAGTGGGATGACCATGAGATGGTCAAGGTTATTCTTAGATCCCTCGTATTTCATAATCCTACTCAAGTTCAATTAATATGTGGGGATCCTAGATATAAACTAATGTCTCCTGAGGAAGTGATTGGCAAGTTTGTGAGCTTTGAGATAATGATCAAAGACTCCAAACACATCGTCAACTTGGAGCAAGGCGCCACCTCCACACTCGAGGTGCAACCCGTCGCATTCAAAGCGATGGAAGAGAAGAAGGAGTCTACACCAAGTAGGCTTCCAATCGACGCCTCCAAGCTTGACAACGAGGAGATGGCGCTCATCATCAAGAGCTTCCACCAAATCCTCAAGCAAAGGAGGGGAAAGAACTACAAATCCCACTCCAAGAAGGTGTGCTACCGGTGTGGTAAGTCCGGTCACTTTATTGCTAAATGTCCTATCTCTAGTGAAAGTGACAGGGTCGACGACAAGAAGGGGAAGAAGAAGGAGAAGAAGATGTACTACAAGAAGAAGGGCGGAGATGCCCACATATGTCAGGAATGAGACTCCGATGAGAGCTCCACCGACTCCTCCTCCGAAGAGGACGCCACCAACATCACCGTCAACAAGGGCCTCCTCTTCCCCAACGTCGGCCACAAGTGTCTCATGGCTAAGGACGGCAAAAAGAAGAAGGTACAATCTAGAGCCACCCCTAAATACACAACATCTAGTGATGAGGGTAGCTCTAGTGATAGTGAAAATAATCTAATGTCTCCCTTTGCCAACCTTAGCATGGACCAAAAGAAAAAATTAAATGAATTAATTGAAGCAATTAATGAGAAGGATGAACTCTTGGACAGCCAAGAGGACTTCCTAATTAAAGAAAACAAAAAATTTAAATTGAAAAATGCTTATGCTCAGGAAGTAGAAAAATGTGAAAACTTATCAAAGGAGCTTAGCATTTGTCATGATTCAATTTCTAGCCTTAGAAGTGAAAATGCTAGCTTAGTTTCTAAGGTCACGAAGGACATGCCTTCATCATTTCAATAAATAAATGTTAATGAAGGAACATTGTCGGTACCCTGAATCAGGGGTACCCTCTTCTACAGCATGAAGACGTTGTACACGTACGACACCTTCAGACCACACGAAGAACGGCACCCGACCCCACTACATGTGCAGGTATAAGGGCACCACGTGGCAAGGAAAGATAATACATCCCAGGATGCATCATTGGGTCCGGACCTCCATAAAGGGACACCAGACCTCTGTACGTATAAGTCCGGAGCTCCCAAGAAGGCATGCCGGGTCCCTCGGGTAGGCCCCGGGTCCCTCCGAGTAAGGTCCGGGCCTTGGCAAGGTCCTGGGATGGGGAGGACCCCGGCATGAGTAAGGGTCCGGTTCTGGCACGTGTCTAGGCCTTGCCCTACACTCCCCACTCAGGTGGAGACCCGTTGCTGCCGCGTGGCTTGTGGCCCGTGACATAAGCCAACGGGCCGAGCCTAACGAAAGGCCCCTAAGCCCGCGCAGCCTCTGCAATTATTGCAGAGAGGACGCGCCGCCTGCCACCACGCTGACGGACGACGTGCCTTCTCAGCATTTAATGCGTCCTGTCCAATCCGCTGGCAGACGACGTCAGGGTCATCCAGCAGACGGCGCGCCTGACCAGTCTGTTGACAAACAGTGCGCCCGTGCCCGTGCGGCGTACTGTGCTCACCACCCCTTCTACAAGAAGCTTCCCCTGCACGCCGAGGATATGCAGATCTCGGATGTCAGGGCACAAGAAGATTGCCCCAGCAGCGAACATTTGTAGCTCCAAGCGCTATATTCATTATGTCTCTGGGCCCACATATCGGGGTTCAGTACCTTTGTGCATGCCCCCCTTCAGCTATAAAAGGGGAGGCATGCGGCGTTACAAGACAGATCCAATCTTAGGCTCACTCAGACGCTCACAAGTTCGTACAAGCTCTCAAGCAATACATCACACAGTGGAGTAGGGTGTTACACTCCGTCGGCCCGAACCACTCTAAATCCTTGTGTGTTCTTGTGTTTCCTCCCAGTTTCCAACTAACAAGCAAAACGCTTAGAACCCTCCTCATCTTAGGATTTAGGGCGGGTGCACTCCGCCACCCGGCCAGAGATTTCCTCTCCGACACACATGTAACACATAAGAATGTAAATAATGATGATAAATCGATAAATTGTTTACATTCTCATTTCATAACCATGAATAAATACTCATAATATTCATATTTTATTGATACCTTCGGCTTGTCGGAAGGCGTGAACGTGAGAGTGATGCGAGAGCTATTACAGTGTAGCCTGAACAGTATAGTGTTACTGTTCATCTATTTATAGGCACGGGACGCAGTCCGAACAAGATTACATTCATGCCCCCAATTTTTACTGCTAGCAATAAGACAAGCTGTCAAGGGTTAAGTAGTCTTTTATCCTTTAGGTCGGTTCCATCTTCCACCTTCGTCGTTGTGCTAAGCCAATGCTTTTTCGGCCACAGCTTCGGCGCCCGTTCATCCTGTTCCATATCATGCATGATTTCATCCCGAAGTCGAAGCCTCCTGTATCAGTCTGTGTTACACTAAAAAACATATTAGTCATGTTTTTTAGGACCTTCGGAAGAGGAAGGCCCCCAATAATTGCCGAAGAAGGACACGACGAAGACCTGTCACCTGGAGGCGACATAAGTAGTATACTGCTAGATACATATAGGGAGAGAGCACGCAAGCGAGAAAGAAGCCCAACCGAAGCAGCTCCAAACCGAGAGGCACCCGCACCAGGCGTCAGTCCAAGAAGGGCGAGAGAATGCGAGTGCCTTCCTAACCCTGGACTCACCGATGCAACACAACAACACCACCAACTTCATAGCATATGCCGACTGCTGTCGCACTATGGGCCTTGGTTGTCCAATATCTCAGACCTGGACTCCTCATCGCCAAGATAACCAAAGCATGGCAGGTGCCACCGTGTCCTCCTCGGTGGCACACATGGAGAAAGGCTAAGAGCAAGACCGACTCGCCTCGTACCCACGTCGACGAGCGTCGGTCGGCTCGTGGCTACGACCGTGGGCGGACGCAGCAAGTCAGGGAGAAAGAACAGGGCGAAGGGCGGGAAGGCGAACGAGACGTCCGACGACGACGAAAACGATGGTGCGCGCATGCTGTGAAACGTCCTCGTGGACGTACAATAGCCACTGCGCGAGTCGGTGTCAGGACTGGTGTCGGACGAATACGGGGAGGAGGCACATGCTCCCACGCCCTCTGCCGAGAATAGGGTGGAGCGGAGGCGGAGGCATGAGGGAAGAGAAAAAAGAAGTAGGATGGCGAATGAGGTGGCGATAATTGAGTCAAGGACCATCATTATGATGTGGAGGTATAGATGACCAAATGAACCGTGTTTGGTGGGCCTGCCCGAGGCACGGCCCATTTAGTAGTGTCTGGGCTAGCCCGGCACGGGCGCCATGCCGTGTTTGGGTCGTAGCCTTGACCCATAGTGCTTGCCCGGCCTATCACAATTATTTTTTTTATTTTACAAATAATCGTATATACATATATATATTCAATATTAAAAACATCTGAGCATGATGTTCTACTGGTTAGATGGCTTCAACCAGTGTCTTTCACCCTTCTTCTATCAGGCTATGGGTTCAAACCCCACCTCTTGAACCACTTTTTAACATTTTACGCTGATTTAACCAAATGACCCGGCACTGTGGGTTCAAACCCCACCTCTTGAACCACTTTTTAACGCCGGCGTGGAGGTTGGTTGCGGGTTAATTCGAAATAGATGTGAGGGGTTATTTGTAAAAAGATGATCACCGTTGAAATTAATGTTTTAATATAGTAGAGATAGAAATTTTATATAAAAATTTTCTACATCTTTTTATTGTCTAACAGATTTTCTATATCTCATTTGTATTTTATAGAGTCATTCTTGTTTTTTATCTTTGGCTAACAAAAAATTATAAATAAAAATAACTATATTTAGACAAACAATTAAAGAAGTTGTAGAAAGATAATTTTTCATCAAAATCTCTACAGTTAGAACTTATTTGGATGCATGACGATTGAAGGTTTCCCCGTTTAATCCCTATGTACCCAAACAAGCATTTGACAATTAGGAAAGATATGTTTACAATCACTCCCACCCACTGAAAAAATAAATTTTTATGCTCTCCTAAAAAATTGAAAACATCTAATTTACCTCTTAAGCAGTTTTAGCTAACATGAGTACGTCACACTACATCAGTTGTTCTACGTGACACCACGTTAGAAAGATCTAGAATAGCTATAGTGAGTAAATAGCTTATTAAAATTCTTCCGATGACACTTGCTAGCAAAAAATACAAATATAGATCAAAGACAGGACAAAAAAAATTTCATGAAAAAAATTACGAAAAACGACGGGGACCAACCGAAACATTCACTGAACGAGAAAAAATTATAGAACACAAGAAATGCGGTGACCGTTTTTTTTTGCAATTTAGCATTTTTAGAGAAAAAAAATCATATTTAGCTCTCTAGACGATATAATAATGTTTTTAAACCCTTTGCTCAGTGACATAGACCACGACGCCGAGATAATATGTCTCGGTGCCTTGACTTATGCGTGGAGGCCAGAGCAGCCGCACGTGAGTTTGAAACTTTGAATTCTAAAGTGTTTTTTCTTCTAAAAGCTGTAGTTCTGTGCTTATATATTTGGTTTGCCCCAAGCGCTATTGTAAGCATAGCAGTAATTTCAGCTAGAGAAAAAGGAGTCGTGTTTGTTTAGTTAAGTTTGTTGTGCAGAGAAAACGACTTTGTTCGAGGACTGCATGTAGTTTTATTCTAACCTTCAACTTCAAGTTTTTGTTTCGATATAATCTCTCAGTTGCATGCATAACTGGGTACGGGGATTCCCGCAGGGACAAAATCCCCCGCTCGGGGACGGGGATGGGGATGGGGGAAAATCCTCTCCGCTACACTTCGCGGGGATGGGAACGAGGATTCTTCTCCCCCGTAGGGATGGGTATGGGGGCTCAACCCTCGACGGAGAATTCTCCATTGTCATCTCTAGTCTCATGGTTAGCAGCGTGCCGCACGCTACATTACATACACATGCGCGCAGAACGAAACAAACCCATGCTCACACACTTGGCACCAAGATCTATGATGCTGAGATATATCACGTCAGTCGCTAGTGTGTCCCGTAAACGTTAGTATGGTTGAGATCTCGGTGCCAGGGGCGGATCTAAGATCTGATCATGCCCCAGGCCAATCTATTTAATCTACTAGAGTTTTAATAGATTTTGACCTAAATGTAATCAAGTCATGCAGAGATATACAGATCACGTCTCGATCCACGAACCAAGTGGGTAGCCCCCTGTATGCGCCCCTGCTCGGCGCCATGGCATATGATGTCGAGCAAAGGGTCCAAAAATACTATTAAGTTGTCCAAAAGGCTAAACATGATTTTTTTAAAAGAAGCGGTAGAAGTTGATCAATCCCTTGACTAGCCACAAGGCTTACTGAATCCTTCTACCAAAATGTTGCCAGTTCAGGTGATCAACAAGGCACTAATGCGCTACGTGCAATCACTGTAACAACAGTTTGAGGTAAGTAGCAGAGTTCGTTTGAAGCTAATCATGTGCCGTGGGATTCATCCACCAACCAGAAGTCCTACGAATTTCACTCTTTTTTGGCCTCACCTCCTCCTTATCAAGCTTGCGACCATGAGCTCGCTCGACTTTAGCAACCTACCTACCCTCGTGCAAGAAGTTGTAAGTCTAAACTTTCCCTTTCTGAGCATGTCCTGTAATGAATCAGTACATGTAGCTGCATACATGTACACACGATGCCCCGCAAAAATTCACATGTATTAAATATTGAATAAACATTCGTGCAACCACACAGTGTCTGCAAAAATTCACACATATTGATTAATTGATTAAACGCTCGCGTAATGCGTGAGCAAAAGTAACAGTACATAGAATGGGGAAAAGATAGAAATGATGTTTCGTTTCCTTTCAAAATTAATCATCTATCTACCAGAAGAAACCATCCATAACCCCAAAAAAGAGGCATTTTGTGGCAAAATCCAAAAGTGCTCTGAATACTACGGAAGAAAACAGGGATTTTTTCTTGGCATAATGTAGCAGCCATCTGAACACTGGCCGATGCAACTTCCTGAAACACTAAAAATAAAAGCAGCATATTCAGAGCACTGAGCAGAAAAAAGCATAATGTACAAGACACTGAGGCTAAACATGACAACCATATAGAAAAAAGCATGGTTCGTAACTTTCGTAAGCGAAAAACCTGCGTGGCCACAGCACTGAGCAGAGCATTGACGACATGGAACACACAGAACTACGACGCTCGAACGGGCAGCTCACCTACGAACGTTGCACACGAAAAAAGCAACACAGGTTCCAGACTACCGCATCCGCAGCAGAAGAGCCCTACAAAGGACACACACAAAAAAGACGGCGCTGCCGAGCAGGCGAACAATCGGTGAGCAGATCGGAGCAGAGAAACTATACGTTGGCTAGCCCTATACACTGGAGGGGGCTCGCCGATGGATTCCAGAGGGAACAGGAGCCCCTCGCAGCAGCAGGACGACGGCGCTACGAGCCTCAGGCACGACGACCGAGCACTGTGAGAAGACCGGTCGCAGATTTTTTGGAGAGGGAAGAGGAGGGGATTCCACATGGCCGGAGGGAGCAGATGGGTGAGGGGCGAGACGTAGGCACGACGAGTTTGGCGACCGCCGCAGCATGACTGCACGGCTGCGCCGACGTCAGCGCACAGCACCGCAGCCCGCAGGAGAGAACCTGCCCTTGCACGGCAGCACCGCGCGAGGATGGGCCGCGCCACGACCCAGCGGTGAGTGCTCTGCTCAACGGCCAAAAACCGCTTGGAACAGGAGCTCGGACTCGGACACGAACACGGACACCGCGCGGAACAGGAGATCGGGCTCGGACACGGACCCGGACACGGACACTCTGAACGATGCAATCCCGTTTGCCTTGGTAATATATATTTCTCGCGCAATGCCGTTCGGTTCGGCAGTGTCTTTACAAATTTCGCGCCGCAGTCTCTAGCAGTCTCTCTACAACTTTATTAGATTTCTTTTTTACATCAAGATGTTGGAATATCAAAACGTCGTTGGGGGACGGCTAAAGCTGAAGGGTAAAGCACTGGACGTGAAGGATGGTGGTGTAATGAAAAAGAAGAAAAAGTACCAGCGTGAGGAGTCGTCTCAGACTGAATCTGATAAGAATGGAGACGAAAGGAACCCACATTCTGACTATGACCATCTCACACCAGCAGAGCGCCGCTACATGGAACAGAAGCAGAAGATCGACATGAAGAAGATGGTCAAAGTCGCAAACAAGTCGTACAAGGACCGCATGCAGGACTTCAACCAGTACCTGGCTAACCTCAGCGAGCACTATGACATCCCCAAAGTTGGTCCTGGCTAACCTGGCTGTGTTACGCACAAACAATTGTATGCTGTGTGGGTCTATCTACTTTGCTGTTAGCATATTATGTATCGTTTTACATATATTGTAAAACGACTTGTTGCCACCAGTAGATAATATTTATTGTCAAAAGCTTGTTCCATGTATTCTGATCACGTGTTTAAGCCTTTTTTTGTTGCCCCTTTTAGTTGCATTCATTTTATTCAAAATGTGATCCGCTTTTGATATTTCTAGACAACTTATTTTCTTTCAATACAGTGGCAGAGCTTAACAACAGATTATGCCCAAATTTTTCCAAGTCAACATGGCCTTCAATTTAGGAAGTGGGAAATAAGGGTGGGATCATTTGATTCCATGTTTGGATAATTGAATTGAAGATAGGGATAGATAAATAAAGACTACATCCATCTCATGCCCCCTCCTTTTGTCTCAACCCATTTTTATTTCCCTATCCAATCCCCATCCAAACGTTCACATACAAATTATCCACTAGGCTAGAGTACTTAAAAAGCAGAAAGTACAACTTCTGATGCAACAAGAAGTTGGCTGAATCGAGGCCCACCTAAAGCATTCAGAACCAAATCGAATTGATTGATGTTTGATGCAAAGAACTATTATTGAGTTTGTATATATTATTTTCATTTTCTCTGAATCGGAACAAGCGCTCATGGACTTGAGAACCAGTTGGAAATCCTTGCCCACCTAGCCAAGCATTCAGAACCAAATCGAATTGATTGATGTTTGATGCAAAGAACTATTATTGAGTTTGTATATATTATTTTCATTTTCTCTGAATCGGAACAAGCGCTTATGGACTTGAGAACCAGTTGGAAATCCTTGCCCACCTAGCCTAACTTGGCTAAACTGTCGAGCCGACTTCGCTAATTGGGCGTGATAAGCAGCAATACATCATAATTTGGCGATGTCAGTGCTGATGTCCTCATGCAGAACAAGCAACAAATCGACACAAAATCCTTTCGTCGCCTGGCATTATCTCCTATGGAATGGCCCGTGCCTCTCTTTCGAGCAAGTGCATAGAGAAACACAGTACTAATAACATGTTAAAGCATGAAATATAAATAGAATATTAGAAAAGAACTAGTGTTTTTTATTAATCTAGAGACGTAACACATACACAAGGTAAAACGATGTAGTAAAATGATGCCTTGTCATGACAACCATTCACACTCTTTATGCCAAAGCGTATGCCCAGTTCGTGGTCATGTATGACAGTTACTAATGCCTACTCTAATCTTGATGAGATCACTCCGTAAAAGATATCTATTCGAAGAGGTATTCTAAAAGAAATGTCTATTTCAAAAACAGTGACGTCGGTGTTCTCTATTGGAGCTTCTTCCTCTAGATACATATTCGTGATAAAAAATCCTCCTACCTCCCATGATCTCCTTTACCAAACTGGCAAGGGGCTCTTCTTCCTGATCAAATCATAAGCAGTTGGGTTGATCAGAGTTGAAAAGTGGTGAGCAGGTAAAAGTGGAATAATAAAGAGAGGTGAAGGTATCGTGGTGATGAAGATTTCACTACGACCATGCACTCCCAGTTGCTTGAGATCACTTGGCAGTCGATCACTAGTAGCTTGGCATCTCTTCTTAAACACTAAAACTCAGTTCAAGCATAATTAATAAAAAAATCGTGAACCTATAGGATTGGCGCCTTTTTTAATGATGGCCACAATTTAAGTGTGGTCTCAATAAAGATGATCTAGAATGTGTACAGGAAGCAATCATAGAACTTTTAAGACCATGGATGGGTGTATTGTTGGTCACTCGTTTTGATTCTTGAAAGACATCAAAGCGAGACAACAATTAAAAACAAGGGACCTTCTCCCCTTCAATTTATCTTCAGCTTTGAACATAAATTGTTGAGAAGGTTATTGAGATTGAAATCATAATGAAATAAAGAACACATAAATACACAAAAGAAATCTTCATAGCTGTGCTCTTTGTATTATCTTCTTATTGTAAATGAATACAATTATATCTTCATAAGTATAGACAACAACCAGCAAAGTAACTTAGCTTTGTAGGTGGAGCTAGGCGGCATGCCGTGAAATCATGTTCGGTCTGTGCATGAGCACTGTTCACCTATTTATATGGACAACTCAATATACAACTCAATGTAAAATTACTATCATAGTCTCAAAACCTATACATACATCTATAAGAATTGTTGGGGACATAATTGTCATTTCTTCTGAAGCAGCAGCAAACATGTTGGTCTTCATTTTTGGACAAACATATGTTAATTACTCGTGAGACTAATTATGAAAAACTGTCAGTATTAATTAATTTTGAGGACCTTCGGCAGAGACATTCCCCCCAATATGTATCAACATCATACTAACATACTTCAAAACATATATGACCTCCTTTTGCTTCGTGACAAAAAACTTCATTGCTATTAGTTAAGACATATTTTAAAGCTATAGCTTCAGGCAGAAAAGAGACAGAACATAACTCAGAATCATTTTAGATAAGAAGATGTAGGTAAAGGAAGCAATCAGAGAACTTTGAAGACCATGAATCACTACAGTAAAACGACGCACATCCGACGGCCACTTAACCTCCGACAGCTATCTACGAGACCGTCGGACATAAGCTTATGTCCGACGGTCTCTACCGGCCCTCGGAAATAGCGTCTTATGTCCGACGGCTGTCAGAGAAGCCGTCGGACATAAGCTTACGTCCGACGGCCAAACTGATAGCCGTCGGACATAAGATATTTTAACGCGGGCCAGGCACCGCGCGCCGTTTCATTTCCGCATCCGGTCCTCTCTCTGCCGCGCTTAGCCATCGCTGCCGCGCTGCTGCCGTCGCCTGCTTAAGCCGCCGCCACCGCCCATGCCCGCCGCCGCCGCCCGTGCCCGTGCCCGTGCCCGCCGCCGTCGTCGCCCGTGCCCGCCGCCCAGGCGCCCACCACCGCCGGCGGTCACCGCCGCCGCCCCAGCACCTGTCCTGATGCCGGCTGCCTCGACTCATCCTCCGTCCCGCCCACGCCGACCACCGTCCCGCCGTTAAGCCGATAAGTGAGTATTTTTAATTTTGTCAATCTATACTACTTCTTAAGACAGTAGTGTAGGCGTCCACAATAATGTTGGTGCACGGTTCTTCCAGGGCCCACCCGTCATAAAGCGAAGGCCTATAGCTGCCAGAAAATATCACATTTGATTAGAGCCAGGCAGCCAGCCCCGGAACCCAAGCGCGCAGGCAACACCGCCCGTCATCCGCGCCGCCATCAATGGAAGGTGCCGAGGATCTCCTACCCCGCCATCAACGGAAGGTGTCAAGGATCTCCTACCCCTCTGCTCCGCGATCCCCATCATCCGAGGCCGCCATCAACGCCCTCCTACCCACGCCGTCGATAGAAGGGGGCCGTGGTTCCACCCCATCGCGCCCTCCTCCCCATCTTCTCTGCCCCACCCTCCTCCCCACGCCGTCAATGGCGCGCGTAGATCCTAGGTGGCTGAGGATCCGCCCCACCCTCCTCCCCATGACGTCGATGACGCGCGCAGATCCCAGGTGGCCGAGGATCCGCCCCCACCCTCCTCCCTCACCTTCTAGGCCCCTGTCGTGCCCCCGCATGCGGGTATGTCCCGCATCACGAGATTCCCGTCGCGAGAGCCTCTGACGACCGCCTCTTCATAGCCGCTGAGCCCTTCTCCGCCTCACCTCCCTTCCTTTCTCCGCCTGACTCGCACGCGCCCTCGTCGTCTGATTCCTCCATGTGGGCACGAGCCCCGCCATACGCGCGCGCCGCCAGGGCGCTCGTCGCCATCGTCCAGGCCAGCGTGACCCCGTCGACGGCCTCGCCTTAGGATCCGCTCCCTGTCCCTGGAAGCATCTGGGGGCATGACACCCGCAGCCGCCGGCACCGTGTGCCTCCTCACTTGGACCACACAGTGGACTGTAAGAAATGCATGAGCAAGGACTTGAGGAGGGCCCCCGCCACCGAGCCGTGTAGGCCGATAGACGGCGCGACGCAAAAGTGGTGGTTGTGGAGGCCGCAGCAGCGCACAAGGCCATCGCTGGGTTGTGGCGGGGTAGGAGAGATGAGTGGGGGAGACTGGGAGAGTGATGAGCCTTTTTTGTAATTGAGATGGACTCCACCAAGGTAATCGTCTTCTCCCTATCTTCCTTCGATTTGCAGTCTATCCGTGCCTCCATACCACTAGGTGAAATTGCACAACAGCATGTTTGATGCATTTGTCACTGTGAGCTGTGAAATTTTAGAGAACCTAAAACATTTGTCTTCCTTTTATGTAGATTTGGGTCTAGAGTTTGTCTTTACAATCAAACGGTATCCTCATGTATGTGCATCAGGAGGAGGATCCCTAGAACTCGATTCTTTCCTGTGCGGCCACTGATGGCATCCTTTATTTGCGTCAAGGATTTCCCTCAAGATTTATGCATGCATGCGTGGCACAAATTTCTTTGCTCTCCTAAGTGGGGTAATTATCGTTGTTGACCTTACCCCCACCTCTTAGCGAGAGAATTCTTTTGATTTTCTTGATTTTTGTTGTTCGCCTGTTCATGTTTGATGTCACTGATTTTATTTGTTGTCGTTGTGCAGATTTGAGATCGAGCGAAGCTAAGCTTTTCATCAAGATGGCGCTTGTAAGTGTTTGTTCAATTAGTAGTTGTTTAAATAGCCTTTATCTCTTACATTTTTATATGCTAGAGGCGTGTTTAAGTTGATTGCATTAGTGAGATTATTTTATTATTGTTTCGACTTGTGGTGTGGCATGTCATGATGGCCTCAAATCATCAGGTAAATTACTTCTCTACTATTTGAGTTAACTGATGCTATCTATTTATTTGTTTATAACCGAACAGGTTGTTATCTATGGATCTCTCTACCCCATACTTCCATAGACACCGGCTGCTACAACTAAAGCCAAGTACTACTGCACATATGCTGCTTCACACCTGCTTCTGCTAGCTGGTACCAAACACTGCATATATGCTGCTTCACGCCTGCAGAACTGATGGTGAATTCTATGTGTCTGAACTGAATTGTATAACTCAGGTGATGCTTTTGTGTGAATGGAATAAGTGTGCGAAACTGAGAAGAACAAATTGTGTGCATAACTGTTTGGGCTAACCGTGTGACAGTTTGTCTGCATAATACTTGTCCAAAAAACTGATTCGACTGACTAACAATTCGAAAGATTGTCTGCATAACAGTTGTCTGACACATTGAGAAACTGAAAAGCATCACCTGAGTTCATTGGTTCCTTGGTTCAAGGTTTGTTTTATTGGAGCATACATTTACATAAAATTAGAATGGCAATTCCATACACAACTCACGAGCTACTTGCAGCAATTGTTCAGTTCTTAATTATATTAATATTATCCGATCATATTTCAGAGCGTCAGTTCTGTAGGCGAGGTGCTTGAGACAAGGAAAAGTAGGGAGTCAAAATCATGATGAATGTTGTCATCTTGAAACATCCCTAAGTTAAAAACATTGTCAGGGGTTAGCCTTTTTTGCCTTTGTATCAGTTTTTAATTGTTTCTTATTGAGACTTGTTTGGTATAACAACAACCTGGTGATGTCTTGATGAATTGCAAATTAGTTGTGCGGAGCCTGCTTGGGTAGGGTGAACAAAGTGACTTTTAGAGTGTTTGGTTTGAGGATTGATATAGTCCATCATCTTCTCACTCCTCACTTTTTTGTTTGGTTTGTGGAATGGAGTGAGTTAATCCATCACCACCTTATTCCTCATAGTAAGTTATTTAGTACTAATATGTGGAATGGAGTCATCCCACCAAATTTGAGGAATGGACCCATGATGCACCACTTCATTTTGGATAGAGTGATTCATCAAACCAAACACCTCATTTGTTTATGGCCCTTTCCACCCTATTATTGCAAGGAAACATGAACTTGATGGCAGCAATAAACCTGGGAAAAGGGAGAAGGCGCATGACTGGAGAGCCTTTCTTCTTTATTTTGACCAGTCCCAGAAACAAGGTGGGTTCAGTACTTCAATCTTTTTTTGTTCCTTCGGACAAAACTATAATGTTTCTACTTGAGTATAGGAAGTATGTGTATAGCATGTCTTTCTAGCTGTGGTTTTATATAATTAGGCTTAAGCTAATAGTGGCATGTGGGGATGTATTTTATTCTTTATTGGAACGTGGTGGGTTTTCTGCAGTGGTGATGTTTTCCTTTGGTTCAATAGCTACAAATTTTAATACATAATCCTTGGGATGAGTTTCATTCAAGCTGAGCAGCGCGTAGCTGCTACCAAGGTTCCCCGTTCGACGCTTGCAGCCGCATCCCTCTGCCAGCCAGGCGGTGGTGGGGAGGGAGACTGGGATGGAGCATGTGCCGATGTGGCTGCGTGCGTTCCTGGATCTGCACACCTATGTCAGCATGTAGGTGTGGGTTGAGTCGTCGGTGAATAATGACATGATGGACAAGGTGGAGCAAGTGCGGCAATAGAGGAAGGCCGAGAAGTCCCTGCTCAGCTTGCAATGAAGGTTGGCTATGGCAAGCATGGAAGAATTAAAGAATAATGGTTGTCAGGAGACATATGAGAGCCCTGGAAAAGTGGTGAGGCATCAGTTGCTAATGCATCCATGATGGATATGCAACAGGTGATACACTACCGGAATCAGCTTCTTTGTCGTGTGTTCTAAACACACGGCAAAGGCTATTTTACACTCGGCAAAGGCTTTGCCGAGTGTAACACTCGGCAAAGAACGCTCGGCGAACTGTACATCGGCAACAGCTTCTTTGCCGAGTACTTTTTGTCGGGCACTCGGCAAAGACTTTGTCGAGTGCCATTTGGCACTCGGCAAAGAAAAGTCACCGTCACGGCGCCAAGTGACGGTGACGGATCCTTTACCGAGTGCCAATGGCGACACTCGGCAAAGACTGGTCTAGTGGACCCCACAGCCAGTCCCTGTGCCGAGAGCCCTAGTAGGCACTCGGCAAAGGAGGTTTCTTTGCCGAGTGTCTGGCGGACTGGCGCTCGGCAAAGAACCCTCCAGTGGGCCCCTTTGCCAGTATCTTTGCCGAGTGCCTTGGCAAAAGCACTCGGCAAAGATGTCTTTGCCGGTTCCCAGGTTTCCTTCTTTGCCGAGTGCCACTGTCAGCACTCGGCAAAGATGTCTTTACCGGTTCCCAGGTTTCCTTCTTTGCCGAGTGCCATGGTCATTGCACTCGGCAAAGCAACCCTTTGCCGAGTGTTACACTCGGCAAAGTGACCAGGATGTCCCTTTTTTATTTGCTTTTGTTGTTCCATCCAAACAAACAAAAGATATATATCATTCACATCACATTATATATCAAGCACATCACAGAATGAACACATTTATCATCAACACCATATATATCACAAAGTCTCACAAAACAGATCACAAGTCTCACTAAAGTCAGGATCATCACAAAACAGATACAAGTCTGCATCATCACTAACATCACCAAGTATCTCACAAGATAAAGTGTAACAAACATCACCAACACTCATAAAGGTAAGTCTGGATCATCACAAAACAAATCATCAACGAGGTGGGCATCTGGACTGGTTCGGCGAAGGGCTGGACGAAGCATGAGGGTTGTTCGACGCCGCCGATTGACCCTGCACAGAGAAGAGATTGTATGTGTGAGAACATATGAATATATATCATGCAGTACTAAAATTTTGATACTCACAGGAGTAGTGAACTCTGTAGGGTCAGCTGCAGGGAACAACGGAGGTGGTGGAGCATGACCCTGTGCGCGCCAAGGCTCTGCATGTACGTGAACATCTCCGCCATCCTCTTCTCTAGCTCCTCACGTTGCCTCCTCTCATCATCTAGCTGAGTCTGTAATATTTCGCCCTAATGTTACGATAATGCAAAGAGAAGATATATAAAAATCAATGAACGATGAATAGATAAGGAATAACCTGGAGTTGCTGGATACGATGCTGTGAGGTGTCCTGCCGAGGTCGTATGGCTGGGCTCGCGCTCGTGCTCCTTGCTCGCACCTGAGAGAGAGTGGGAGTGGAGGACGAGTCGATTGCCCCGTCGGCAATCCAGTACCGCCCATGCCTCTTGCCTCCTCCGACCCTCATGAGGACATCTCCGTCGATGTCCTCGGTCCTCGGATCGTAATCTGGCCCATGGACCTCCTTGGCCATGGCGGTGTACTCACTGATTCGGCTGTGGATGGCGGGGTTGGTGTACGCCTCGGGCCCGTCATCCGGGTTGTAGGTGATGTCGGACGTCGCCTTCCCCTTGTGGGCCATGGCATATGCCGAGAACGTGGAGCAAGGCGCGCCACCATGTGCCGCCGACTGCGAGAAAACCAACGAGATGGTTAGAAATCATGTCTAATCGAAAGTTATATACCTAAATAAAAAAGAGCGCGTACCCATGCTTCCGCGTATTTGCCCAGGCTGCGGCTGCCTTGATGGTGGGAGGGACCTTGCATCAGCAAACGCCGTTCCCGGCTAGCGTTGTGCGCCTCATCCCACTCAGCCGAGCACCACCTCTGCACCATCTGCTCCCAACACTCAGGATGCGCGGCGCACCAATGAGGAATCATCTAAAAAAATATAAGTACACAGCATATCAGAAGAAAAAAATAACCATATTTAGTACCAATAATAAAGTTTTGTATTTACCTGCAAGTACTGGTCCGGAGTCAACGACATGGTTCGGGCGTCCTTCTTGTTCACCTTCTCCCCAAGGACGGAGCCGTGGTAAGTGACGATGGCCTGGATGCGCGCCTCGTAGTGCATGTCCACGACGAGCTTCTTACAGCATGTCGTAGACACCACATCCGCCCTGGCCTCGTATCCAGCATCGCACCTGAAGAAATCCTACATACAAAGACGATGTATCCATACATTATTTCAAGAATATGCAACAAATGCGACTTATTAAACAATATAGTGCGAGGAAGACTTACCCACAGCTCTTCCTTCACCCGCTCCGCCTTGTTGTTGAATTGTCTGCCATCCCGATCTACTGCATCGGGGGCGACGGCGTAGTGGTCGAAGGTGTATGCTGGGCTCGTCACTCCGGCGTACTCGACAAGTCCAGGGAAGTGTTCCCGGCATAGAAGGCCCAGGATGCCATTGGGGTTGCGGCCGTGAGCCCCTGCAGTCTCCAAAACCATCCAAGACCTGTCCAAGTGATTAAGATGAAGTATTAGTTTCTATTATTAATTTGAACATATAATATGAAAAGGCAGCAACAATATCTAAAGTTACCTACCTCTCTGCATCGGGTCGTATCAGCGGACGTCTGTCACGAAGTATGGGTCGCTTAGGGAGGCTCGCGGGACCTCGCAGGTAGATACTCCTCGAACCTGAGGAGCCAGAACCTGAGACGTCCTGCTGTGCCGCATCATCGTCGTCGTCCTGCTGCGCCGCATCGTCGTCGTCCTGCTGTGCCGCATCGACAGCGGCTTGCTGCTCCACCTACTGCTGTACGGCGTCGTCCTGCTGCGCCTGCTCCTCCGTCCTACGGGTGCTCCTCCTCCCCCTCCTCGTCCTCGTCCCACCGCCCACCATCTTTGTCCAACAACCTGCAATTAAGAGTAAACAATTAAGCACAGATAAAAAATATGTATTTAGAAACATATGCAAAATAAATGAAATATAGCATTACATCGATTAAAAATAATCTTCATATGTGTCCGGGTTAGCCGGATCATAAGTGTCATCATCACTATCAACCATTTCATAGTCGACATCATCTGAAGGCGCAATTTCGTCATTGGCATTGCCTTCAAGTATTTCTAAGTCATTCTCATTTTGCACCTCATCATCCTCGTCATCAACAACCATTTCAATATCTACTTCCATTCCGATCGCTTCGGTTAAGTCTATCTCAAATTGCCCTTCGAGCCCATCTTCTTGGAAGAACTCTCCGTCATATGTGTCCGGGTCTAAGTTATAATCTTCATCGTTTGGAACAGGTAATTTAGCGTGCGGTGATACCTTATACACAACATCCCAACCCTTAAGATGTTGTTTCGTTTGGCACGCATATGGAAGATAATACACTTGTGTGGCCTGTTGGGCCACAATATAGACATCGTCTCCTGGTAAGGTGGAATCCTGTCGAATTTCGACTAGCCCAAGATTAGAATGTGTCTGTCTCGTAACTTCAGGGTCAAACCAATGACATTTGAATATCACTGCAGTAAGAGGTTTGGAACCATAAAAATTGAGTTCATATATATCTTCAATTCTTCCATAATACTCGACCTCGTCAAGCCCGGGCGTATAGACTCCAGAACACGTGGTTTTTCTATTGGGCCGGCTTTGGTCGTAGCTTGTTGTGCGAAAACGGTATCCATTGACGTCATACCCAGAAAATTTCTTGACCCTATAGGCAAAGTCATTGGCTACTTGTCTCAACTCGGCACTCATAGACGGCTCTCTTTGGCCCTGCAAGTTCAAACACGCTAGATTGTTATATTATTCGCACGTAAGAGCAACTTCAAATGACAAACTAAGCACGTACCTTATGTTTAAACCAGGAAATGAAATCGGGCAATCCATTTCCCGCACCCTTTCGAAGAAGGGTATCATATTCCTGTGGAGTTGGGTCCCTTGATCGACGCCAGAATTCATGAAGAAATTGCTCCATGTATGGCGTCACCTCTTCAAGGTTGGTCAATACATATAGCATGATATGGCGCCACTCTTCATGTCTCAGGGTCTTGGTGGTCGAACCACTTGCGCTTCCGAGTTGCCCTCGAAAAATGCTGAGGTTCGATTCATTGTCGCCATCATTGTAACGAGGGGGTGGATTATGCACGCTTGGCAGTTTGTCACCATAGTAAGTTGTTGTGAAGTTTGACACCTCCTCCAGTATGTATGCCTCTGCAATGGAAGCCTCGATTTTGCATTTATTTCTACATTTCTTTCGGATAGTCTTTAGACATCTCTCGATTGGATAGCACCAACGTCCCTGCACGGCCCCCCCCATTCGTGCCTCATACGGGAGATGAATAATCAAATGCTGCATCGGATTGAAGAAGCCGGGTGGAAAGATCTTCTCCAGCTTACATAGTAACACGGGTGCCATCCTTTCCAAGTCTGCAATCATGGTCCGAGCTAACTCTTTTGCACAAAGCTGGCGGAAGAAATAGCTCAACTCTGCAAGCGCTAGCCAGACATGCTCAGGGACATAGCCTCGAACCATCGCCGGAAGAATTCGTTCAATCCATATGTGGAAGTCATGACTCTTCATCCCTAAGACTCGTAGAGTAGATAAGTTCACCCCCCTACTAAGGTTAGCTGCATACCCATCAGGGAACATTAACATCTTGATCCACTCTAGTACTTCCTTCCTCTGGGCCCTGCTCAGGACGAAATCGGCCTTAGGCCTTCTCCATGTCTTACCACCACTAGGCGGCTTCATCTCTTGGTTTGGTCTATCACATAACTCTGCCAGATCCACTCTTGCCTTTACGTTATCCTTTGACTTATCAGGAATCTCCATAATTGTTGCCCAAAGTGCCTCGGCGACATTCTTTTCAGTGTGCATCACGTCAATGTTGTGTGGAAGGAGCAGGTCATCATAATAGGGGAGCCGAGTCAATCCCGACTTATGTGTCCACATATGTTGCTCACCATATCCCACAAAACCACCTTCTGGGTTGGCCACGAGACCATCTATCTCTTCGCGAACTTCGGCACCAGTCATCATTGCAGGTGGGCGGTCTGTCACCACGACACCTTTCGTAAAGTTCTTGATGTCTAGTCGGAATGCATGGTCAGGAGGGAGAAATTGTCGATGTTTATCGAATGACGAATATTTGCCACCCTTCTTCAACCAAATGAACCTAAGAGCTTCCTTGCAAACTGGGCATGGGAACTTACCGTGAACACACCAGGCGCAAAATAGCCCGTACGCCGGAAAGTCATGCATGGAGTACTGGTACCAAACATGCATTTTGAAGTTTGTCTTCGTAGCTCGGTCGTACGTCCATACCCCTTCCTCCCAAGCACGGACCAATTCATCAATCAAAGGCTCCATGTACACGCCCATTTTATTCCCCGGGTGTCCAGGAATTATCAACGACACGAATATGTTCTGTCTTTGAAAGCATACGCCGGGGGGGGAGATTGATGGGGATAACGAACACAGGCCAACATGTGTATGGGGCAGCGGTCATTCCATAGGGATTGAACCCATCTGTGGCCAGCGCAACACGAACATTACGAGCCTCTTTAGCTTTCTCATGGTGAATGACATCAAAGTGGGTCCATGCTTCACCATCGGATGCGTGAACCATCTTGTCAGGATTGTATCGTTTGCCTTTTTTGTGCCATGTCATCTGTTTCGCGGATTCCTCTGTCATGTATAGACGCTGGATCCTCGGTATGAACGGAAGGTGGCGTAGGATTGTCACGGGGATGTCGAGCTGCCTCTTCTGTCCATCACCAGAGTCTACCTCCATGAACCTAGACGATTTACACTTCGGATAGTACTTTGCCTCAGTGTGTTCTTTCCTAAATAGGACGCAGCCCTTCGGACAAGCATGTATCTGCTCATACGTCATCTTGAGTGCACGAAGGAGTTTCTGTGCCTCGTACATGCTCTTTGGGAGAACGTGATCCTCCGGAAGCAGGCTGCCAATAACTGTCAACAAACCATCTAAGGCGTCTCGACTCATGCTATACTGCGACTTGAACGCCATTATACGCCCAATGGCATCCAGTTGAGAAACCTTTGTCTTGCCGTGAAGGGGTTTCTGTGCCGCGTCAAACATGTCGTAGAATGCCTTTGCGGTCGCCTCTGGCTCGTCCTCCGTACATCCTTCGGCGAACTGTGCCTCGTGATAGTCGTTCAACATGTCCGCTACCCCGGCATCAGCATCGTAATCCTCGACGCGTTGTCTCACCACCTCCTCTCTCGTGCGATGCGCTTCACCATGGAAGATCCACCGAGTATAGTCCGGCGTAAATCCATTCTTCCAAATATGTTCTACCATGGCCTTCTTTGGTTTTCTTTTCCGGTTGTCACATTTGCTGCACGGACAAGGGACTAGGCTAGCTCCTTTAGCAGCTTCGCCATATGCCCGTTCCACGAAAGCATCGGTCTTCCTAATCCATTATGGGGTGACATCATTACGTCGAACGCGGCCCGTGTACATCCACTCACGGTCCTCCATCCTCTAACATATATAACCGAGTATAGTTTAATATAGACATGTAATGCATGTACACTACGTTCCTACCTTCTAATAGGTGATGATAGGTCCTAATCCCACCCGCGGTTGCGTAGATGGAGTTAGTTTCCATGCTCTACTCCGATCCGAGATAAAATTTCGGCAGCACCTACCCGCTGTTCTCCGGATACACGTCCTGACAGGGAGAGTGTACTGTCCGGAGAACAACAGGGAGGTGACGCCGAAACTCTATCTCGGACCGGAGTAGAGCATGGAAACTAACACCATCTACGCAACCGCAGGCTGTCCAAAAAACGTGGACAATTCGAAACTGATACATTTGTAGATATGCAAAGATCTGCATATCTACACCGTATCTCTTTCGAACGGGAGACGCCTAACAGGGTTACATGATCTACGACCATGATGCGGATGTAGAGGTTATACCTAGGGTGGCGGTGGAGTCAGGCTAGTGGGGCTGTGGCGGGTCGGTGCAGTGGCGACGCGAGGCAGACCCGCAACGGCTAGGAAGACCTCTGCAAAAAAATAAACAAGTCTGTAAATAAAAAATTTCGGCAGCACCTCCCCTGCACGGGGAGGTTTCCAAAACCTGCAAATAAAACTGACAACACAATGGCTGACATCCACACATATATCAACGACACGATGGCCGACAATCACATTTAATCGACATCCATATCCACCATCACCAACTAATATTAATTTCTACAACTAATTTCTACACCTAATCCACACATTTAATCGACAATCACATTTATTTCTACAACTAATTTCTACATCGTTATTCAATTACGTACCGGAGGCGAGGACGGCGGAGGCGAGGACGAAGGCGCGGACAGCGGCGAGCGGGCGGACGGCTTGGAGAGCGGCGGCGCGGCGAGCGGGCGGACAGCGGCGGACAGCGGCGAGCGGGCGCGGGGGGACAGCGGCGAGCGGGCGGACAGCGGCGGACAGCGGCGAGCAGGCGGACAGCGGCGGCGCGGGGGGCTGGCGGCCGCGAGCGAGCGCGCGTCGCGGCGGCGCGGCGAGCGGGCGGGCTTGGAGAGCGCGGGCGCGGAGAGCGCGGGGCACGCGGCGGCGCGGCGGGGCGGCGGCGCGGCGAGCGGGCTGGCACGGGGAGGCGGCGGCGGAGAGCGAGCGACGCGGTGTAAGCGTAACAGAGAGAGGAGTGGAGAGAAAGAAGGAGAAGGAAGAACGGGAGAGCCGTTTATTTGCTTTCTTTGCCGAGTGCCCGTGATCTGGCACTCGGCAAAGATTTTTTAAAAATATTAAAATATTCTTTGCCGAGTGCCAGATCACGGGCACTCGGCAAAGTGTTCTTTGCCGAGTGCCATCTGGATGACACTCGGCAAAGAATCTTTTACAATTCTTTGCCGAGTGTTATCCAGCTGGCACTCGGCAAACCATCCTTTGCCGAGTGTCATTTGTGGACACTCGACAAATTACTTTTTTATTTTTTTTATTTTCCCTGCCAAACTTTTTGTGGTATGTTCCTACACTATGTAGACCTACATGTACCATTTTGGGACAATTATAACAGTGTTTTCTATAACTAGTACATTTAGTTTGTTTATTTGAATTTCTTCGGAAAATTCAGATTTGAACTGCAGGTCACTCGAAACTTGGAAAACCGTGCATGCAAAAATGATATCCATACTACTTAGCACAAGTTACGACCGATTTCAGGAGCGGACCGGAAACTTCGAGCACCATGCTCACTCAACATGACCGTAAACTTGCCACACAACTGTTTAAAAATTGTATAAAACACAAACAAACTTAGAAAATCATGAAACTTGTCCACATGTCATGATATCATATGTAGAGTCTGTGATAAAAAATTTAGAATGTTTGGAGAAAGTTGTGAGACATTATATGTAGAAACCTAAAAGAACCACACATGAAATCATAGAGTTTCAATGTGGATCTCTTAGGTTTGTACACATAGTGCGTTACAGCTTTCTCGAAACTTTTTCAAATTTTTATCACAGCCTCTACATATGATATCATGACACGTGGACAGGTTTCATGATTTTCTGACTTTGTTTCTGTTTTATACAATTTTTAAACACCTGGATGGCAAGTTTACGGTCATGTTGAGTGAGCATGGTGCTCGAAGTTTCCGGTCCGCTCCTGGAATCGGTCGTAACTAATGCTAAGTAACATGAATATCATTTTTGCATGCACGGTTTTCCAAGTTTCGAGTGACCTACAGTTCAAATCTAAATTTTCCGAAGAAATTCAAATAAACGAACTAAATCTACTAACGATTGAAAACTCTGTTAAAATTGTCCACAAATGATACATGTAGGTCTACATAGTGTAGGAACATACCACAAAAATTTCGAGAGACAAAATAAAAAAAATAAAAATATACTTTGTCGAGTGTCCAGAGATGACACTCGGCAAAGTATGCTTTGCCGAGTGCCTACTATGTGGCACTCGGTACAGAACCTCTTTGCCGAGAGCCAACGGATGACACTCGGCAAAGACTAACGGCCGTCAGCTTTGGGACGGCCGCTGACGGCCGTTTGCCGAGAGCCCCCTTTGCCGAGTGTTTGACACTCGGCAAAGTTGTCTTTGCCGAGTGCCGTTCTTTGCCGAGTGTTCAGCGCTCGGCAAAGCACGTTTTGCCGAGTGCCTAACGTTACCGAGTACGGCACTCGGCAAAGCTTTCTTTGCCGAGTGCCCGACAAAAGGCACTCGGCAAAGAAGCCAACACTCGGCAAAGTCTCGGATTCCGGTAGTGATATGTCCAGCATATAGTGATATCGATGCCTGTCTTAGTGGTTCCTGCAATTTTTCTCTCCAATACTAACATGCCTGGTTTCGTGAAAACAGATTATTACAAAATTAACAACTCAGTGCAGTGAGAAGGCTTTTGAGTTAGAGGTAATCTTCTTCTTGAACTTGTACTGTGATTCCATGAAACTCAAATATCTTGAAATAATGTTTTAATAATTGTTTGTGTTTTTGGGACAGTTAAATTCAGCTGATAATCGTGTCCTCTAGGAGCAGCTACTACAGAAGGTCCTCTCTCTCTCTATTTTTATTTACAATTTAAATTCTTCAAGATGACAAAAGTTTGGTCTAAAAAATCATGCTAATTGCAGAATGTGGAAATCAACGATTTACAAGAAAAAGTTTTTCGCGTTGAGCAACAACTTTCAGTCCAAGGTTCTTTTACTGATAATGTTCTTCCACTTTGTGTATTTGAGCCCCTTGTGCAGTACATATTCTTCAACGTACAATATTCATGGTTTGGTTACTGACCTTTCACCAAATTTTCTGATGCATCCTTCCTGTAATTCTACTTCATAGAAATAGTATGCATGTTCATTAGATGGCTATATGCAAACTACTTGTGTTTTATGCTTTCCTTGTTGACATTAAAGCCAACCAACTTTGATGATGTACTTTGGCTGGAAGCTAAAATTGAAAAGATGAAATATGAGCATCTGATGAGGGAGGCTGCTTTGACAGAGAAGGAGCTTCTTGAAGAGGAGTACAAGAAAAAGTTTGATGAGGCAAAGAAGGAACTATCTCTGGAGAATGATATAGCAGGCATGTGGGTTCTTGTTGCTAAGTTGAAAAGAGGGGCTTTAGACATATCTGATTTGAATGTTGATGATCGAACTAAAGTGTAAGGGTGTAGCGATCACCACATTGTTGTCTCATAATTGGTGTTAATGAAAAATAACAAGGTGTTGCACGGAATCTCTACTTTCTCTTGTAAGAAGGATTGTTCTGTCGGCATAATTTGATTTGCATGTATAATGTCTTCATGCTTTACTTGCCCTTTTGTGAAATGTGGCGATCGGTCCTCTTGCCTTCCTTTTCTGTTTCTGTTCTGCGGAAGAATGATTGGAGTAGATTATAAGTATGGTGCTAATTTCATATAAATAATAATAATTGTTGCTAATTTATGGTCAAGTCAGTAGGATAATAATTTAGTTCCCAGAACAAAAATGTATTGTTAAGTCTTAGCAAAAGTTTTAAAGAGAATTGGGTGCCATGTTTGTCTGGATGCAAAAAAAATGACCACTTTCTGCTTCGTGCTCGCTTGCGCGCCGTGGTGGTGCAGCGCATTTGCGCCTAGAAGAAGCGGGTGGCGACGAAGGCGCTACAGGGTAGCGACAGTTATGTGCCTTGTTTTCATAATTATTGTCGTTGCTACGCACGGGCACCGTACTAGTGTATATATTATTTTCTAGTTGTCTTTTTTCAGTATTAAATTTTTTATATGTTTAATATTGTTTAGCTTGTTATGTCCGACGACCGGAATTTGATTATGTAATAAATTTAATTTGTTTTAGTTTACTTAGTGGTGTTTAGATAATTTAAACTTTTAATTTCTGAGGGTTTTTATTATGCCCTCGGAAATAAGGTTATTTTATATAATTTGGCACTCGTGACAATGTTATTTCGTATATATTATATGTTATTTCGTATATATTATTGTGGTAGTTTATTAGTTGAACTCGTGACATTGTTTTAGTTTACTTAGTGGTAGTTTATTAGTTGAACTACGTAATTTACTTATTCTTTCCTATAGATATAGGGGTGATTTACTTAAATAATCAAGTAAACGTAATCAAGTTACCTGGCGAGAAAGAAGAAAGCTACTTGGCGTCCATTGAATCGACGAAAGCAACTAGACCCTGATTTTGATTACGATTACAATTGACGAGTATGGATCATGATTTTATTGAATATTATATATATTTTTCATTTGTTTCATTATTTTATTGTCGATTTGTGTACTAACTTGTTTTTGTTAAAATAGGATGTCAAAGAAAATGAGGTCTATTGCTCGTAGTTTGCTTGGGACGAGGAGTAGCTCGAGGGGTGAGGATTCAGTTTTTTAGGGCACGGGTTCTACCATGAGCAGGCGCAGAGCGCTGGCAGAACATTTGCCTCCACATGATGTAAGTTAGTTGTTAATTTACATTATTTGAGTTACTTAATATTGTATGATGTAAGTTATTTGTTTCATAGGATGCTGAAATTGAGGAACCAGTGGTAGATGATCATGCGAGAGATGATGATGAAGATGATGTGGGAGATGATGCTGGAGATGATGCTGGTGGGTATTCTGCAGGCATGGATTCTGGGGTTGGTGGTGATTCCGCAGCTGGGTCTGGAACTTCTCGAGTTAGGAGAACGAGGAAGCTGCATTTTGTTGGACCACCTCCAGAGCTTCCACTCGAATCTCAGGTTTTGATTAAGCCTAGTGAAAAGTGAGTGACATATCTTTGCTTAATTGTTATTGAAATTTATGTTTTCAATTCTACATTGTTTTCTATTTGTAGGACTTGGATCGACGACTCGTTCATAGGCACAGGACACTACAGGCAGGTGAACATGGTCCTTGGTAATCTTGTTCGTCTGCACTGGCCTGGTCTTGTGACTTTGCCTAGTGGCGAGTCTATCCCTGCCACCACTTGGGAGCATTATCGCTATGGTGTCTGTAGAATGTTTGGCAACACACAGGCACTAGTTTGGGATGCATTCTGGGTATTAATTGTTTATACTAATTTAGTTATCCCATATATGGTTGCTTTTATGATAACACTAATTTTTTGCAGAAACGGTACAAGTTGCTAGACGATGGATCATATGATACGAACGCTCGTTACGTGTTTGAGTATAACGCGAACGATGTCGTTGCAGATGCAATGTACTATGCACGAATTCAGGCTATAAAGGCATGGTACAGAGCAAGTGCTGATGATCGACCGATGCCAAATACCAAGGCCGAGTGGTCATCAATTTACCTTACGGAGGAGCAATACCTTGAGGTAAACAAGTTGTTGCATCTCATATCGCACGAATCCATGTATTTGCTTTATTGAAAAAAATTCATGTAGGTGTCGGTGCCGTGGATGGCCACCCGATCATAGGGTTATCGGGGCCTTGTGCAGATGGTGGGCTTCCCCTGAGTTTCGTGCCATTTCCGAAAGGAACAGGGGAAACCGTGGACTGAGTCGTTCCACAACTACGGCGGCGATGGACATGTGCGCTTGGCTAAGACGACGCACCGCATTCTTGGGTGAACAACCTTTTCAACACGCAGAGTCCAGCCGGAGGAAGTGGCTATAACTCGAACCAACCAGGCGATGGATATGAGTGATAGTTCATCAAATGTGTTTAAATTGGAACTATTACTATTCATGTGAAAGAATATCCTTCGAACAATGTCAGTTTTGATTTTGGACCTATATGTTGATGTAAAACACTTGTTGCAACCATTTGGAACTATATGTCGTTATGTTAAATTTGTGAATGTGAATCTTATGTGAGTATATTTGTGATTGTGAATGTGTATATCTGAATGTGAATGTTAAATCAAGAACAACATGAACCGGTAAAACGATTGACAGTCACTATCTCTGACGGGTGGTTGCGGCCGTCGGAGATAAGTTATGTCTGACGGCTGCCGTCGGACATAACACTATTTCCGACATCTTATGTCCGACGGCTAGAGACCGCCGGAGATAACCCAAAGCCATCAGACATAAGCTATGTCCGACGGCTTTGGCCGTCGGAAGTTGTTTCATTTACTATAGTGAATGTATGTATCAACATCAGATGATATCTTCAGATTACAAGACCTCTTCATGTTGTTTCTCAGTGACTAAATACTACAGTTCAAACTCAAGCATAAGTGGTACTAGTATTCAAATGCCATAGTTAAAGAAAATAGAATACTGCTGCACTAGACAAACATCATTTGAATACCATAGGTACAAGGTACATAAATAAATCAATCACAGAACTTTGAAGACCATCCGTTAATTATCAACATCACAGTAAAGGATGGTATAGATTACTCATTTAGTTTGCAATCGCTATATGTTGATTTAATTCACATGAAAGGGTGTGGGCCAAGAAAAGATTGAACATGAAGCAATCAGAGAACTTTGAAGACTATACGTGTTTTCTCCACATAAAAACATTCAGATGTTTCAGTCTCCTCATTTCGCTTCTAAAAATATTTTAGAACACGATTATACTCGATAGATACTGAGTGAGTAATAAATCGAAGAAAACATAAGCAAGATCATGATGTGGGCAGAAAATATGACTGAGGACAATCACTGCTTCCACAGAGGTATAGAGCCCCAGCCTGGTCCATTACTCTTGCACCCATAGATAACTTTTTCTTGCATGCATTTTCCCTGCGTCCAACCTCACAGAGCAGGGGGCTAATTGTGCCACTTAACCAAAACATAAGTCATCGATGCAACAAAAGCGTGTACTCATGTCTACGCAAATCAAGCCAAAGACTGTTGTTCTTGATTTTCAAAAAGTACTAGCAGGAAAGTGTAATACCCAAATATTGGGAGGAATAGAATGTACAGGAATTGAGAAAATATAAAAGGTTTATTTGACTACTTATGCTAATTTTCTCATTTTTGCATCAATTATGTTAAATAAAGAAAATAGTGCATCATATTGGAATTTAATTGTTTGTGCATTTAATAATAATAATGACAATAATAATGATAATGAATAATAATATTATGGAAAAAATGAAAGTACAATTAAGATTGGAATTTTGAAAATTCAAGATAGGAATTTAAATTTGAATTGAAGTTTTCAATTTGAAAAAAGAAAACGGGAATGAAGAGAAACACAACGCTCATGGGCTGAATTCTCGTTCTCGGCCCACTTAGTGCTCAAACCACCAGCCCACACTACCCACCTGCGCCGACCAACCGGGCCCATGTGCCAGTGTCACCTGGGCGGGCTCTATCTCGTTTGCTCACCGCCACATGGGTCCCATGGGTCAGGCCACCATCCACCTCTGGTCGCAGCTGATGCCGAAACCACAGGGCGAAGCCGCCGCTGCCGCTTGGGTTGTTACGCGTGCCTGGCACTGGGTGGCAGTCCACACCTGTTTATATGAGACCCAAGCCGTGATTCATCTCGGCCGGTGATCAGCAGGTGTGCGGACGAGAGTAAGGCAAGCTTGTGGATCGTTGGATCGGAATCCTGCTCTCGCGTGTTCGTACAGGTTCGTGGTGTGATCTGGGCCGTTGAGGGTGGATCGATCGGATCCGCGTGGATCGCGCGTACTTCACCATGTACTTTTTACATAAGGGACCCCGGAAAATATGATAACTAACCCGCCGTCCATCCAGGTTAGGGAGTATCTGAGTTTAAACCCTTAGATTTACAAATATAACCCGGAGCTTTCTGGTAATTATGTGCGCAACCCAGAAACAGATAAGCTGATGGCAATAATGTAGAAAAATGATTTTTTGTATAAAAAATAATTTCAATAACTTGCTAAATTCATAAGTAATATATTTTAATTCCTTTTTAATCCATTCTAGTTGCAATAATTTTGTATTAATATTGTTTATCAATTGGTAACTTTGTTTATCCATGAAACATAGACTAAAATTATTCATTTGCCTTAATCTGTATCACCCACTTAATAACTTCATAAAATCATAACTCGACAATCGTAACACCGAATTCAGTGATTCTTGTTCCTACGATCTCGTTACGATGCGCAGAATATTATTATGCAGTATGATCTCATGTTTGGTGTGATGTTAATTTCTCCTGTACCATTTTTGTTCGTATTATTGCGAGTAGACGAGCAAGCCACTGAGGACCCTGGTGTTCAACAGGTGGATAATTCTGAGGAGGAGCCCGTTGAAGGCAAGTTGTGCCCTTGACCACTTTTATTTACCCAATAATGTTCTCTATAATCACTATGGCATGATTAGGCTTAATTTTGATGGGACCCAATAGGTCACCCTAGGCTTAACCACTATGGCCTTGATCAGCACTGAACTTTTTGGGTAGTCTTGCTATTGCTATATATGGTTTTGGATGTTGAGATAAATTTGACACATGATCATTCTTTATTATTACTGATGATTATTTATTGTTCATGATAAGATTTTTGTGTTAATTGGAACATGTAGAACCACCCGGGAAAACAGTGCTACCACAAGGGTGGAATGGGACACCCTTGGCCAAGTAATTAGGAAAGCTAGGGAGAGATTACCTTACCTGAAAGGGGCAAGTGAAAGGGAAATAGGGTTAACCTTTTCCTACAATTAATTTTGGTGGTTGAATGTCCAACACAAACATATGGACTAACTAGTTTGCTCTAGAACTCATGTATTACAGGTGCATAATTAAGGTTCAACACAAACCAATAAAAGATTCAAGTTACGGACTAAAATTGAACCGGAGCAAAGAACCTGAGTGTGCTGTGGACTGGTGCACCGGACTGTCCGGTGTGCCACCGGACAGTGTCCGGTGCACCATGCCCGTACAATTCTGAAGCAGCCACTCTCGGGAAAACGCAGGCCCGCTCCACTATAATTCACTGGACTGTCCGGTGTGCTAGCGGAGCAACGGCTAACTCGCGCAACGGTCGACTCTGACAGGATCTACAGTGAGCAACAGTGCCGCGCAGAAGTCAGAGCTGCGAAGTCAGAGGGCACCGGACTGTCCGGTGTCGCAAGAGGACAAAGTTCCAACGGTCGCCCGAGCTCCGAACCCTAACGGTCGGGTGACGTGGCGGCGCACCGGACAACACACAGTACCTGTCCGGTGGCGCACCGGACTGTCCGGTGCGCCCATCGTCAGCAGCTTCCCCAACGGCTACCTTGGTGGTTGGGGGCTATAAATACCCCCCCAACCACCACAACTTCAAGCATCCAAGTTTTATGAAGATCACATTCAATACAAGAGCTCTAGCATTCACTCCAAGACACAATACAAAAGATCAAATCCTCTCTGAGTCCCGAATTCACTCCAAACACTTAGTGGCTTGTGAGAGAGAGATTTTTGTGTTCATTTGAGTTCTTGTCGCTTGGATTGCCTTTCTTCTTTTCACATTCTTATTCTCGAGTGCTTTGTAAGCAAGGCAAGAGACACCAAGTGTGTGGTGGTCCTTGCCGGGTCTTAGTGACCCGTGAGATTAAGGAAGAAGGGTCACTCGGTCTAACTGACCGTTTGAGAGAGGGAAAGGGTTGGAATAGACCCGGTCTTTGTGACCTCCTCAACGGGGGACTAGATTATTTGGAACCGAACCTCGGTAAAAACAAATCACCATGTTCACTCACTTTATTTCTTGGTTGATTTGTTTTCCCTCTCTTTCCAACTTGAATTTAGCTCTAACGCTAACCCCCAACCTTAGTGCGTGTTTAAAGTTGTAAATTTCAGGTTTCGCCTATTCACCCCTCCCCCCCTCTAGGTGACTTTCAATTGGTATTAGAGCCCGGTGCTTCATTAGAGTCTAACAACTCGAAGTGATGTTGGGAGATCACGCCAAGAGGGAAATTATGACCGGCGACAAGTCTGCAAGCTCGAGGAGGACTCTCCCACGGGAGTCCAACAACAAACACAAGGAGGAATCCTCTTCCTCCATCAAGTCGCATCAAAAAGGTGACAAGAAGAAGAAGATGAAAAAGGTGGTCTACTACGAGACTGACTCTTCGTCACCCTCCACATCAAGCTCCGAGTCATCCGTCACTTCAAAGCGCCATGAGCGCAAGAAGTATAGTAATATGTCTCTTCGCTATCCCCGTATTTCAAAGCGCGCTCCATTACTTTCCGTACCCCTAGGCAAACCACCATATTTTGATGGTGAGGATTATTGTATGTGGAGTGATAAAATGAGGCACCATCTAACCTCACTCCACGAAAGTATTTGGGATATTGTTGAGTATGGAGCGCAGGTACCTCAAGTCGGGGACAAAGACTATGACTCGGACGAGGCCGCCCAAATTAGGCACTTTAACTACCAAGCCACGTCTATACTCCTCGCCTCCTTGTGTCGAGAGGAGTATAACAAGGTGCAAGGGTTAAAGAGCGCCAAAAAAATTTGGGACGTCCTCAAAACCGCGCACGAAGGGGATGAGGTGACCAAGATCACCAAGCAGGAGACGATCGAGGGGGAGCTCGGTCATTTCGTCCTCAACAAAGGAGAAGAGCCGCAAGCAATGTACAACCGGCTAAAAACCATGGTGAACCAAGTGCGCAACCTCGGGAGCACCAAGTGGGATGACCATGAGATTGTCAAGGTTATTCTTAGATCCCTCGTATTTCATAATCCTACTCAAGTTCAATTAATATGTGGGGATCCTAGATATAAACTAATGTCTCCTGAGGAAGTGATTGGCAAGTTTGTGAGCTTTGAGCTAATGATCAAAGACTCCAAACACATCATCAACTTGGAGCAAGGCGCCACCTCCACACTCGAGGTGCAACCCATCACATTCAAAGTGATGGAAGAGAAGAAGGAGTCTACACCAGGTAGGCTTCCAATCGACGCCTCCAAGCTTGACAACGAGGAGATGGCGCTCATCATCAAGAGCTTCCACCAAATCCTCAAGCAAAGGAGGGGAAAGAACTACAAATCCCACTCCAAGAAAGTGTGCTACCGGTATGGTAAGTCCGGTCACTTTATTGCTAAATGTTCTATCTCTAGTGAAAGTGACAGGGACGACGACAAGAAGGGGAAGAAGAAGGAGAAGAAGAGGCACTACAAGAAGAAGGGCGGCGATGCCCAAATATGTCGGGAATGAGACTCCGATGAGAGCTCCACCGACTCCTCCTCCGAAGAGGACGCCACCAACATCGCCATCAACAAGGGCCTCCTCTTCCCCAATGTCGGCCACAAGTGTCTCATGGCTAAGGAAGGCAAAAAGAAGAAGGTACAATCTAGAGCCACCCCTAAATACACAACATCTAGTGATGAGGGTAGCTCTAGTGATAGTGAAGATAATCTAATGTCTCTCTTTGCCAACCTTAGCATGGACCAAAAGAAAAAATTAAATGAATTAATTGAAGCAATTAATGAGAAGGATGAACTCTTGGACAACCAAGAGGACTTCCTAATTAAAGAAAACAAAAAAAATTGAATTGAAAAATGCTTATGCTCAGGAAGTAGAAAAATGTGAAAACTTATCAAAGGAGCTTAGCATTTGTCATGATTCAATTTCTAGCCTTAGAAGTGAAAATGCTAGCTTAGTTTCTAAGGTCATGAAGGACATGCCTTCATCATTTCAATAAATAAATGTAAATGAAGGCACATTGTCGGTACCCTGAATCAGGGGTACCCTCTTCTACAGCATGAAGATGTTGTACACGTACGACGCCTCCAGACCACACGGAGAACGGCACCTGACCCCACCACATGGGCAGGTCTAAGGGCACCACGTGGCAAGGAAAGATAATACATCCCAGGATGCATCATTGGGTCCGGACCTCCATAGAGGGACACCAGACCCCTGTACGTACAAGTCCGGAGCTCCCAAGAAGGCATGCCGGGTCCCTCGGGTAGGCCCTGGGTCCCTCCGAGTAAGGTCCGGGCCTTGGCAAGGTCCCGGGACGGGGAGGACCCCGACATGAGTAAGGGTCCGGTTCTGGCACGTGTCCAGGCCTTGCCCTACACTCCCCAGTCAGGCGGAGACCCGCTGCTGCCGCGTGGTTTGTGGCCCGTGACATAAGCTAACGGGCCAAGCCTGACGAAAGGCCCCTAAGGCCGCGCAACCTCTGCATTTATTGCGGAGAGGACGCGCCGCCTGCCACCACACTGACGGACGACGTGCCCTCTCAGCATTTAATGCGTACTGTCCAATCCGATGGCAGACGGCGTCAGGGTCATCCTGCAGACGGCGCGCCTGACCAGTCTGTTGACAAACAGTGCGCTCATGCCATGCGACATACTGTGCTCACCACCCCTTCTACAAGAAGCTTCCCCTGCACGCCGAGGATATGCAGGTCTCGGATGTCAGGGCACAAGAAGATTGCCCCAGTAGCGAACATTTGTAGCTCCAAGTGCTATATTCATTATGTCTCTGGGCCCACATATTGGGGTTTAGTACCTTTGTGCATGCCCCCCTTCAGCTATAAAAGGGGAGGCATGCGGCGTTACAAGACAGATCCAATCTTAGGCTCACTCAGACGCTCACAAGTTCATACAAGCTCTCAAGCAATACATCACACAGCGGAGTAGGGTGTTACGCTTCGGCGGCTCGAACAACTCTAAATCCTTGTGTGTTCTTGTGTTTCCTCCCAGTTTCCAACTAACAAGCAAAACGCTTAGGCCCCTCCTCATCTTAGGATTTAGGGCGGGTGCACTCTGCCACCCGGCCGGAGATTTCCTCTCCGACATTTGGCGTGCCAGTTAGGGGCCTAGGCATTAGGTTTTTGCTTGTTTCCTTGCTCAAGCATGATGGTGCAAAATCGTTGAGCATCGTGCCGAGACTTCGGTAGATTTCGCTGTGGAAGGAGAAGCTGCTTCTTCCATGCCACAAGTTCCCAACTGCCCCGTGCCAGGCACTACTGCTGTGCACGCCGCACGGCAGCACACGGCTGCACAGACGTCCCGGACTCCATCGAGGGCGACTCCAGGAGCATTGTCAGCAGTCAGGGAGTTGTTGCGACACCCTCCAAGCTCCACGGCCTCACCAGGGGCCATGAAGCAATGGCGGGACGACGTCGACCGACTACTCGGCATGGCGCATTCTACCTCGTCCAGGTAAAGGCCACGGTCATCTCGGCGCCAACATGAGGCATCGGCGTCTGTGCGCTCACCCTCAGTAAGGGACGCTCAGACCAACGACCTCCGGGCAAAACTCGACCACAGGCGTGCGGGAGAGGATGCCCGTGCCTCCTTGGAAAGGGCGCGCGAGCGCCGCCAAAACATCGGTGGTCGCAACCTCGATCGAGACTTCACTGCGGTTGCACCACAGACACCAATGGGTACCCGATCTCGAACGGGTGTCTCCTTGGCCGGTGTGGGCTGCGCCGCTCTCGCAGATCATCTCCGCGCGACGTCATGGCCACCCAAGTTCCAGCTGCACCTGCTGAAAAAGTACGATGGAACATCGAACCCGTCGGAGTTCCTGCAGGTGTACGCCACCGCCATCACGGCAGCAGGTGGAAACACCGCTGTGATGGCAACATATTTTCATGTTGCCTTGTCTGGACCTGCCCGGACCTGGCTAATGAACCTCGCCCCGGGGTCAGTCTACTTCTGGGAAGAGCTCTGCGCGCGGTTCGTTGTGAACTTCGCAAGTGCTTATCAGCAGCACGGTGTGGAGGCCCACCTCCATGCGGTGAGGCAGGAGCCCGGGGAGACTCTTCGAAAATTCATCTCCCGCTTCACCAAGGTGCGAGGTACCATACCTCGCATTTCTGATGCTTCCATTATCACGGCCTTCCGACAGGGAGTACGTGATGAGAAAATGTTGGAGAAGTTGGCCACACATGATGTGGAAACTGTCCCCACACTCTTCGCTCTGGCCGATAAGTGCGACAGAGCCGCCGAGGGCCGTGCATGGCACTCGGCCCCACAAACCGGAGCTGCCCAGTCGGGTGGCTCGGGTGCCATCCCCCGGGACGGAAAGAAGAAAAAGAAGAAGGACCACGAATACCAGAAGCCACGGTCCACCGCTCTGGTTGTCACAGCCACGACCGGAGGCTAGGGCGACCGCAACAAACGTCCACGACCGCAGATGGGTAACAACGGCTCATGCCCTGTACACCCCAACGGTCGCCACAGCGCCGCGGAGTGTCGCGAGATCATTAACCTCGCGAAGCGTGTCAGTGAGCGGCGCGAGCAGTCTTCCAAAGACGGCTCCCCACCTCGTCACCGACCTGGCGAAGAAAAGGTGGACGACGGCGAGGTGGCCGCGACTGAACGGGACCTCGGGTATCAGTCACCTGAAGGGGACCTAAAGGATGTCTTCGCTGGAGGCTCCTACTCCGGTGGAGACAACTAGACGGACCCCAGAGGGACCCCGTGTTCCCCGGTCTACGGAGCTAAAGCTTGCCTTCCTCCGGAAACCCTTTCGGATTCCCCATGGGTCTAGGCTTCTGACAGGTACATACAGGAACAACCACAACCATAGGCGAGGGCTCCCGTGTCAAATGCAGATGGGGACCCAGGGTCGGGACCTAGCCCTACGGCAAGTACCAAACCAAGAAGGGCTCCGCAACTCTCCCCCAGCTGGGAAGGACCCTTCAAGGTAACGGGAATGCACCGACCCGAGGGCAACCATCTAGCTACGACTGAAGGAGTCCCTCAGCCCGATGCTGAAACATCTCTGTAAGTTCTATCCATAGAGCAAGTCTGAGGGGTCGATTTAGTTTCCCTTTTGTAACCAGGTAGCGCATACGTGTACGCCAACCTGGTGGGGTCCGTCCCCATAAACCCAGCCTGTTGGTCTGCACCCACGCATGATGAGTTATAAAGAAAAACTACCCCCTCAGTTGAGCTCATATGATAGTTCCGTCTCGCTGCTCCATGGTCTTACCTTGCAGTTTTTCAGACAATACTTTTTATCTAACCCACTCGTATGGTTCCCATCTGTACTGACATGACGACATCCGAATTGAGCAGCTAGGCTTGCAGTTTAGGGCCCCCGATACGAAAGTTGGGAGGTCCGACAGCCTGCGAGCTGGCTCCAGAGAACATGACCCCGTTCCATGGGGTGGTCCGGAGCCTATGTGGCCGCTTAGCCTGGTTCCGTACCCGAAAGCCTGCACACTCCACCACTCCGTGACGGGTACCTAGTATTTGGGGCTATAAGTCCTGTGGGTCCGACAACCTCGGGACCGGAACTAGAGAATGGACATTAGTCTCCTGGGGTGGTCCGGAGCTCGTGTAGCCGCTCAGCCTGGTCCCGTACCGTGGGCCTGCACGCTCCACCGCCCTGCGACAAGTGTCCTAGTATCTAGAACCGCGACCCAAGGGGGTCCGGACATGCAACTTGGCCACCCGGGCTGAAACCTGTGAGTCCTGAGCATGTATCAAAGGATGGCTAATGTCAGACAGGGGACCCTAAGGGTGTACTACTAACGCTCCTTAGCTGAAGCTGTGTACAGATCTAGACCTCGGCGAGGCTGCCTCCCGAGAATTATTGACAACCTTTTCAGATACGCTGGTATCCAACCTCAACAAATCAAGCCTGCATCCTAGGTGGGGGGCCAGGTACCAGGGAGGAGTCAACAATATTGCACACAGCAGAAACAAGTTGAAAATAGATAAGTGCTAATACTGCTTAACAAATAGTACTCTTGAGTACCTTACAAAAAGCGAAAGTATTACATCTGTTTTTCAAGTGGAGCCCTAGTTCCATCTCTACTCTGTAGGTATGAACTACCTCCACACCAGTAGGGCCACGGGATAGCTAGCTCCGAGCGGCTCGCCAGCGGAGGCGACCACCTCAGCACCGACGGCGGCGGCCACCTCTACAACAACGACTCGCCAGCAATGGCGATCACCTCAGCACGTGCGCCATTGCGAAAAGGTCCTCACCCACGTCTTCCTACGGGGGGCGACAACGAGGCCATTAAAGCCAAAGAGTCGGAAGGCTAGGCGACAGGTGGCACTGATGGTCTCGCCAGCGGAGGCAACCACCTCTGCAGCGGGCAGCCTCACCAGCGGTGGCGACCACCTCAGCACCGACGACAGCGGCCACCTCTGCACCGGTGGGCGGCGGCTACCTCAACACACGCGAAGAGGTCCTCGCTCCCGTCCTCACTGCAGGAGTGAGGACAAGACCATCCAAGAACGCGGCGTACGATGTCTTGTACGGCCCCCCGGTGCGGCCGCCGGCGCGGGAGAAGCCGTGGATGCGGCGGACCTGCGCATGGCGCGACCGTCGCCCGTGCAGTGGACGGGCAGTCACATTCCAACCAAACGGCAGGAGGCAGCGTCAGAGGCGGCGCCGAGGCCATCCAAGCCGAGGAACCGGGCACGTGGCGGCCGGCGGGCCTGCAGTCGGCCGGTTCCACGTACCCGAAGTTCGCCTCCTCCGCAAGGCTGGTGAACGCCCTTCTCCCCCGAATGCTGGAGGAAGAAACGGGCCGCCAGCCCATGCGGAAGGCGGGACCCCAACTCGGCTCGCCCTCCTCCCAAGCGCGGATGATGAAGATCCTTAAAGCTGAGGGCAGGGGGAGGCCGCAGCCCGGCTCGCTTCTCTCCACCACAAGGCTGGTGGTCACCCCTCTAGATGACCACTAGCAGGAGATTGCAGCCGGGCTGCATGATGAAAATCCTTGAAGCCGAGCGATAGCGGAAGAGCGCCAACCACCACGGGGTTGCGCTCCTCTAACAGCAGCAAGAAGAAGACAAGATCGGCAGCACTACCATGAGCGCGAGCTCTCTGGCGGTGAGATCGCCGGAGGGGGCGGCCCTGACACGGATCCCTCCAGAGAACACCGGCGCACCCCATCTGGAGGTCTGGAAGGCGAAAGGGCGCGATGAATGCAAGAAGAGAGAGGCATGGCTACTGGCCGGGAGATCGATCCCTTTTTAAAGGCAGATCTCCCCACTCGCGCCCCGAAGCGTCACGGGCAAGGTCTCCCTCGACGTGCACCAGGGTTCCCACCCTATGACACTAGGGCCAGGCCCCACATGTCATACTGACTGACCCGAAGAACGAAGAAGGCGAACCACCGCACAAGGAGCGTACAACTGCCCCACGGTTATGCGCCCCTTCATTTTCAGAGCAACCAGTGGTCAGGAAGGCGAACCGCTGCACAAGGAGCATGCAACCGCCCAGCGATTATGCGCCCCTTCGTTTTCGCCGAAACCAGCGGTCAGGAAGGCGAACTGCCATGCAAGAAGCGTACAACCGCCCCGTAGTTGTGCGCCCCCTCAGCTTCGCTGCAACTGGCGGTCCAGCATGGGGGCCCAGGCCCACATGTCATGCAGCCGGCGTGCCGGTTACCGGGTGCGGAAAAATCGCAACGCCACTCGCGCTAATGCCACGTCTTCTCGGGGCCGACGCGGAAGACTAAAAAGATAAGTTTCCAAAACCAGTGTAGCGACTCAAGGCATTCCCGCGCATGGCCCAACAGTGACATTAAGTACGAAGGTCACTGTCGGGGACCATAATTAGGGGTACCCTCAAGACGCCTAATTCTCAGCTGGTAACCCCCATCAGCGTAAAGCTGCAGAGGCCTGATGGGTACGATTAAGTCAGGGATCAGTCCATACGAGCGACTCGATCACGCCTCGCCCGAGCCTAGCCTCGGACAAGGGCAGCCGACCCCGAGGGATTTCCGTCTCGCCCGAGGCCCCCCTCCAACGGCGGACACATCTCCAGCTCGCCCGAGGCCTTGCCTTCGCTAAGAAGCAACCCTGACTAAATCACCGCGCCGACCGACCGAGTCGCAGGAGCATTTAACGCAAAGGTGGCCTGACACCTTTATCCTGACGCGCGCCCCCCGGCAGAGCCGAAGTGACCGCCGTCACTTCGCCGCTCCACTGACCGGTCTGACAGAAGGACAGCGCCGCCTGCGCCACTCCGACTGTAGTGCCACTTGACAGAGTGAGACTGACAGGCAGTCAGGCCATGCCAAAGGCACCATAGGAAGCTCCACTCCGCCCGACCCAGGGCTCGGACTCGGGCTAAGCCCCGGAAGAGGGCGAACTCCGCTCCGCCCGACCCAGGGCTCGGACTCGGGCTAAGTCCCGGAAGACGGCGAACTCCGCTCCGCCCGACCCTAGGGCTCGGACTCGGGCTAAGTCCCGGAAGACGGCGAACTCCACTCCGCCCTATCCAGGGCTCGGACTCAGGCTCAGCCCCAGAAGACGACGAACTCCGCTTCACCCGACCCCAGGGCTCGGACTCCGCCCTGGCCTCTGCCGAACGACCTCCGCCTCGCCCGACCCAGGAGCTCGGACTCGGCCTCGGCCACGGAAGACAGACTCGACCCCGGCTTCGGAGGAGCCTCCACGACGCTCAACCTAGGGCGCAGGCCAGCCACGTCAGCAGGAAGCGCCATCATCACTCTACCCCGAGCCGACTCGGGCCGCAGAGAACAAGACTGATGTCCCATCTGGCTAGCTCTGCCAGATAGGCAATGATGGCGCCCCGCAAGCTCTGTGACGACGGCGGCTCTCAGCTCTCTTACGGAAGCAGGAGGACGTCAGCAAGGACTCAACCGCTCCGACAGCTGTCCCTCCGCCAGGCTCCGCCGCTCCTCCGACAGCCACGACACCACACCAGCTGGGTGCTAAGATCTCTCCGGCTGCCACATTGGCATGTACTTAGGGCGCTAGCTCTCCCCCGCTAGACACGTAGCACTCTGCTACACCCCCATTGTACACCTGGATCCTCTCCTTACGCCTATAAAAGGAAGGACCAGGGCCTTCTTAGAGAAGGTTGGCCGCGCGGGGACGAGGACGAGACAGGCGCTCTCTTGGGGCCACTCGCTTCCCTCACCCGCGTGGACGCTTGTAACCCCCTACTGCAAGCGCACCCGACCTGGGCGCGGGACGAACACGAAGGCCGCGGGATTTCCACCTCTCTCACGCCCGTCTCCGGCCACCTCGCTTCCCCCCTTCGCGCTCGCCCACGCGCTCGACCCATCTGGGCTGGGGCACGCGGCACATTCACTCGTCGGCTTAGGGACCCCCCGGTCTCGAAACGCCGACAGTTGGCGCGCCAGGTAGGGGCCTGCTGCGTGTTGACGAATAGCTTCTCGTCAAGCTCCAGATGGGCAGTCTCCAGCAACCTCTCCGGCCCGGGACGGTGCTCCGTTTCGGGAGTCTTGAGTTCATGTCCTTCGACGGCAGCTACGACATGATACTCCTTCCACCGCCGCGCGACAACGACAATGGCGGCCGACAACCCGTCCGCCGGCGGCGGAATCGACGACATCTTCCCGCCGTGGTGGAAGAACAACATTCGAGCTCGCCCCGTCCTCTCCCCCGCCAACGGAGGAGGAGGCGGGGCAACCAAGGCCAAGCGGGAGGCCGCGCTTCGTCGGCTGTCGAGCGAATCGGCGTCCCCAGCGCCCCAACGGGGGGCGCGTCGGGCGTCGACCTCGCGTTTGAGACGAAGGCGAGCGCCGTCTCCCCGCGACACGCCAATCCCGAGCAAGTGGACGACGCCAGCGCGCTCGCGGAGAGCTTGCAGAACGTCGCCCTCGTACCTGAGACGACGGTGCAATCAGTCCCCGACGTGACTATGTCGCCGCTCGTCGACCAAAAGGTACCGACCGATTCCCATCCTACGTCATTTCGACTCAGCCTCAACCCGCCTAGCGACCTTGCTTTGGCGGGCGCTCTCGTTGAGGCGAGTGCAACCCCTCTGGGGTTTCGCATGCGGTCGCCTTGGGACCGGTTGACGGACGTCTCGACCTACGGGCCCTCTGGGACCGAGGAAGATGACGATCCCAGCATCTGTTGGGATTTCTCTGGATTTGGCAACCCCAGTGCCATGCGGGACTTTATGACCGCATGTGACTACTGCCTCTCCGACTGTTCCAACGGTAGCCGCAGCCTCGACGATGAGGACTGCGGCCCAAGCCGCGAATGTTTCCACGTCGAGCTAGGGGATCCCTCCGAAGGCAACCATCTCGGCATGCCGGAGGACGGTGATCTCCCTAGGTCGGTGCCTCGCGCTGACATCCCGCGGGAGCTAGCTGTGGTCCCCATTCCGGCGGGGGGGTCACGACCCACAGCTCGAGCAAGTCCGCGGGGCGCAGGCCAGGCTCGACGAGGGAGCAGGAGCGCTTGAGCCGATCCGCCGGGACGTCGGGCAGGTATGGGCGGGCCAACCCCCGGCCGGAGAAATACGTCACCTGCCCCAAGGTCTCCAGCACCGCGTCGCCAACGACGCCAGGGTCAGGCCGCCGCCCGCATCCAGTGGGGTCGGTCAGAACCTGGCTGCCGCAGCGATGCTTCTCCGCGCGATGCCGGAGCCATCAACCACCGAGGGTCGGCGAATCCAGGGAGAGCTCAAGAATCTCCTGGAAGGCGCTACGGTCCGACGGGCCGAGAGCTCTGCCTCCCGAAGGCAGGGATACCCCTCGGAACCTCATGTCGCGACTTCCCGATTCATGCGGGAAGCCTCGGTCTACACCGGGCGCACTCGCAACACCGCGCCTGCGGCCCCGGGCAACCTCGGCAACGAGCACCATCGTCGCGATCGTCGGGCCCTCCTCGACGAAAGGGTGCGCCGAGGCCACCACCCCAGGCGTGGGGGACGCTACGACAGCGGGGAGGATCGGAGTCCCTCGCCTGAACCACCCGGTCCGCAGGCCTTCAGTCGGGCCATCCGACGGGCACCGTTCCCGAACCGGTTCCGACCCCCGACTACTATCACAAAGTACTCGGGGGAAACGAGACCGGAACTGTGGCTCGCGGACTACCGCCTGGCCTGCCAACTGGGTGGAACGGACGACGACAACCTCATCATCCGCAACCTCCCCCTGTTCCTCTCCGACACTGCTCGCGCCTGGTTGGAGCACCTGCCTCCGGGGCAGATCTCCAACTGGGATGACTTGGTCCAAGCCTTCGCCGGCAATTTCCAGGGCACGTACGTGCGCCCCAGGAATTCCTGGGACCTCCGAAGCTGCCGGCAGCAGCCGGGAGAGTCTCTCCGGGACTACATCCGGCGATTCTTGAAGCAGCGCACCGAGCTGCCCAACATCACCGACTCGGATGTCATCGGCGCGTTCCTTGCCGGCACCACCTGCCGCGACCTGGTGAGTAAGTTGGGTCGCAAGACCCCCACCAGGGCGAGCGAGCTGATGGACATCGCCACCAAGTTCGCCTCTGGCCAGGAGGCGGTCGAGGCTATCTTCTGAAAGGACAAGCAGCCCCAAGGCCGCCCATCGGAAGATGCTCCCGAGGCATCAACTCCGCGCGGCGCCAAGAAGAAAGGCAAGAAGAAGTTGCAAGCGAAACGCGACGCCGCCGACGCGGACCTTGTCGCCGCCGCCGAGTACAAGAACCCTCGGAAGCCCCCCGGAGGTGCCAACCTCTTCGACAAGATGCTCAAGGAGTCGTGCCCCTATCATCAGGGGCCCGTCAAGCACACCCTCGAGGAGTGTGTCATGCTTCGGTGCCACTTCCACAGGGCCGGGCCACCCGTAGAGGGTGGCAGGGCCCGCGACGACGACAAGAAGGAAGATCACCAAGCAGGAGAGTTCCCCGAGGTCCGCGACTGTTTCATGATCTACGGTGGGCATGCGGCGAATGCCTCGGCTCGGCATCGCAAGTAAGAGCGCCGGGAGGTCTGCTCGGTGAAGGTAGCGGCGCCAGTCTACCTAGACTGGTCCGACAAGCCCATCACCTTCGACCAAGCTGACCACCCCGACCACGTGCCGAGCCCGGGGAAATACCCGCCCGTCGTCGACCCCATCGTCGGCGACGTCAGGCTCACCAAGGTCCTGATGGACGGGGGCAGCTGCCTCAACATCATCTACGCCGAGACCCTCAGGCTCCTGCGCGTCGATCTGTCCTCCGTCCGAGCAGGCGCTGCGCCCTTCCACGGGATCATTCCCGGGAAGCGCGTCCAGCCCCTCGGACGACTCGACCTTCCCGTCTGCTTCGGAACGCCCTCCAACTTCCGAAGGGAGACTTTGACGTTCGAGGTGGTCGGGTTCCGAGGAACCTACCACGCGGTACTGGGGAGGCCATGCTACGCGAAGTTCATGGCCGTCCCCAACTACACCTACCTGAAGCTCAAGATGCCGGGCCCCAACGGGGTCATCACCGTCGGCCCCACGTACAAACACGCGTTCGAATGCGACATGGAGTGCGTGGAGTACGCCGAGGCCCTCGCCGAGTCCGAGGCCCTCATCGCCGACCTGGAAAGCCTCTCCAAAGAGGTGCCCGACGTGAAGCGCCATGCCGGCAACTTCGAGCCAGTGGAGACGGTCAAGGCCGTCCCTCTTGACCCCAGTGGCGACACCTCCAAGCAGATCCGGATCGGTTCCGGGCTCGACCCCAAATAGGAAGCAGTGCTCGTCGACTTTCTCCGTGCAAACGCCGATGTCTTTGCGTGGAGTCCCTCGGACATGCTCGGCATACCGAGGGATGTCGTCGAGCACTCGCTGGATATTCGGGCCGGAGCCCGACCCGTCAAGCAGCCTCTGCGCCGATTCGACGAGGAAAAGCGCAGAGCGATAGGCGAGGAGATCCACAAGCTAATGGTAGCAGGGTTCATCAAAGAGGTATTCCATCCCGAATGGCTTGCCAACCCTGTGCTTGTGAGAAAGAAAGGGGGGAAATGGCGGATGTGTGTAGACTACACTGGTCTCAACAAAGCATGTCCGAAGGTTCCCTACCCTCTGCCTCGCATCGATCAAATCGTGGATTCCACTGCTGGGTGCGGAACCCTGTCTTTCCTCGATGCCTACTCAGGGTATCACCAAATCAGGATGAAAGAGTTCGACCAGCTCGCGACTTCTTTCATCACGCCCTTCGGCATGTACTGCTATGTCACCATGTCGTTCGGTTTGAGGAATGCGGGCGCGACGTACCAGCGGTGCATGAACTATGTGTTCGGCGAACACATCGGTCGCACGGTCGAGGCCTACGTCGATGACATCGTAGTCAAGACAAGGAAGGCTTCCGACCTCCTCTCCGACCTCGAAGTGACATTCCGATGTCTCAAAGCGAAAGACGTCAAGCTCAATCCCGAGAAGTGTGTCTTCGGGGTGCCCCGGGGCATGCTCTTGGGGTTCATCGTCTCCGAGCGGGGCATCGAAGCCAACCCGGAGAAGATCGCAGCCATCACAAGCATGGGGCCCATCAAGGACTTAAAAGGCGTACAGAGGGTCATGGGATGTCTCGCGGCTCTGAGCCGCTTCATCTCACGCCTCGGCGAAAGAGGTCTGCCTCTGTACCGCCTCTTAAGGAAGGCCGAGTGCTTCGCTTGGACCCCTGAGGCCGAGGAAGCTCTCGGGAACCTGAAGGCGCTCCTCACAAAGGCGCCTATCTTGGTGCCTCCAACTGACGGAGAAGCCCTCTTGGTCTACGTCGCCGCGACCACTCAGGTGGTTAGCGCCGCGATTGTGGTTGAGAGGCAAGAAGAGGGGCATGCATTGCCCGTTCAGAGGCCGGTTTACTTCGTCAGCGAGGTACTGTTCGAGACCAAGATCCGCTACCCACAAGTGCAGAAGTTGGTGCATGTAGTGATCCTGACGAGGCGGAAGTTGCGGCACTACTTCGAGTCTCATCCGGTAACTGTGATGTCATCCTTCCCCCTGGGGGAGATCATCCAGTGCCGAGAGGCCTCGGGCAGGATTGCAAAGTGGGCGGTGGAAATCATGGGCGAGACAATCTCGTTCGCCCCTCGGAAGGCCATCAAGTCCCAGGTATTGGCGGACTTCGTGGCCGAATGGGTCGACACCCAGCTGTCGACGGCTCCGATCCAACCGGAGCTCTGGACCATGTTTTTCGACGGGTCGCTGATGAAGACGGGAGCCGGCGCGGGCCTGCTCTTCATCTCGCCCCTCGGGAAACACCTACGCTACGTGCTACGCCTCCATTTCCCGGCGTCCAACAATGTGGCTGAGTACGAGGCTCTGGTCAACGGGTTGCGGATCGCCATCGAGCTAGGGGTCAGACGCCTCGACGCCCGCGGTGACTCGCAGCTCGTCATCGACCAAGTCATGAAGAACTCCCACTGCCGCGACCCGAAGATGGAGGCCTACTGCGATGAGGTTCGGCGCCTGGAAGACAAGTTCTACGGGCTCGAGCTTAACCACATCACTCGGCGCTACAACGAGACTGCGGACGAGCTGACAAAAATAGCCTCGGGGCGAACGACGGTTCCCCCGGACGTCTTCTCCCGGGATCTGCATCAACCCTCCGTCAAGATCGACGACACGCCCGAGCCCGAGGCACCCTCGGTCCAGCCCGAGGTACCCTCGGCTCAGCCGGAGGCACCCTCAGCTCGACCCGAGGCGCCCTCGGTTCAGCCCGAGGTACCCTCGGCCCCCGAGGGCGAGGCACTGCACGTCGAGGAGGAGCAGAGCGGGGCCACGCCTGATCGAAATTGGCAGACCCCGTACCTGCAATATCTCCGCCTAGGAGAGCTACCCCTCGACCAAGCCGAGGCTCGGCGGGTAGCGCGACGCGCCAAGTCGTTCGTCTTGCTGGGCGATGAGAAGGAGCTCTACCACCGCTGCCCCTCGGGCATCCTCTAGCGATGCATCTCCATCGCCGAAGGTCAGGAACTCCTGCAAGAGATACACTCGGGGGCTTGCGGCCATCACGCAGCGCCTCGAGCCCTAGTCGGGAATGCTTTCCGGCAAGGCTTCTACTGGCCAACGGCGATGGCTGACGCCACTAGAATTGTCCGCACCTGCGAAGGGTGCCAATTCTATGCGAAGCAGACCCACCTGCCCGCTCAGGCTCTACAGACGATACCCATCACCTGGCCCTTTGCTGTGTGGGGTCTGGACCTCGTCGGTCCCTTGCAGAAGGCGCCCGGGGGCTACACGCACCTGCTGGTCGCCATCGACAAATTCTCCAAGTGGATCGAGGCCCGACCTCTGAACAACATCAGGTCCGAGCAGGCGGTGGCGTTCTTCACCAACATCATCCATCGCTTCGGGGTCCCAAACTCCATCATCACCGACAACGGCACCCAGTTCACCGGCAGAAAATTCTTGGACTTCTGCGAGGATCACCACATCCGGGTGGACTGGGCCGCCGTGGCTCATCCCATGTCGAATGGGCAAGTAGAGCGTGCCAACGACATGATTCTACAAGGGCTCAAGCCTCGGATTTACAACGACCTCAACAAGTTCGGCAAGCGATGGATGAAGAAACTCCCCTCGGTGGTCTGGAGCCTGAGGACAACGTCGAGCCGAGCCACGGGTTTCACGCCGTTCTTCCTGGTCTATGGGGCCGAGGCCGTCTTGCCCACTGACCTGGAATACGGCTCCCCGAGGACGAGGGCCTACAACGGTCAAAGCAACCAAGTTAGCCGAGAAGACTCGCTGGACCAGCTGGAAGAAGCTCGGGACAAGGCCTTACTACACTCGGCGCGGTACCAGCAGTCCCTGCGACGCTACCACGCCCGAGGAGTCCGGCCCCGAGACCTCTAGGTGGGCGACCTGGTGCTTCGGCTGCGGCAAGACGCCCGAGGGAGGCACAAGCTCACGCCCCCCTGGGAGGGGCCATTCGTCATCGCCAAAGTTCTGAAGCCCGGAACGTACAAGCTGGCCAACAGTCAAGGCGAGGTCTACGGCAACGCTTGGAACATCCAACAGCTACGTCGCTTCTACCCTTAAGATGTTTTCAAGTTGTTCATATAACTCGCACCCATGCAAAGTTTAGTCATCAAGGAAGGGTCGGCCTCGCCTCGGCAAAGCCCGACCCTCCCTCGGGGGCTAAAAGGGGGGAACCCCCTCTACGTCGAAATTTTCCTCGAAAAAAGATCTCTTTTACCAGAATATCTTTCGTGCTTTTTGACTACTTCGAAAAGTGGATCCTGAAAACGACGGAGTACACGTAAGCAGCCAAGGCTGACCGAGCCGAGGGACTCCTACGCCTCCGGGATACGGATACCTCACTCATCACCTTCTGCGATAAGTAACTCGCGTTCGGATAAAGTGATTCCGCGGATCGAACAAGTCTTTATGTTCGGAAGCTCTTCTACCGAAGCGATCCTTCGAGCCTTCTCGACTGAGTCGGTGACAGGGCCTCATGGACGGGTGAAAGTACGCGTAAGCGGCAAGGCCGACAGAGCCAAGGGACTCCCACGCCTCCGGGATACGGATACCTCACTCATCACCTTCCGCGAGAAGCAACTCTCGCTCGCACAAACATCCCTGTTACCGACAAAAAAGTCCAGATACTCGAAATAAGAGGAAAAGAGACGCAGCTTTACAACGCAGCAAGGGTGTGTGTTCTGGCCTCGGCGGCCGCAGAAGGCACACGCTACAAGACAATCTGATCCTGCAGGCTCGGGCCTTCACGCTGGAAGGGGGCTGTAGCACCCTCGGCATCGACGACACCTTCAGCGAGGTCCGACCCAGCCTCAGACGGCGACGCGGTCCAGGGACTTCTCCGGGAATCCGGCCCGAGCAGGCGGCTCGGCCGGTTACCCCTGGGGCCTCGGCCAACCATCTTCCAAGGGCGCCAGCCCGATCCGAGGCCTCGGCTGATCAACTCCGGCGTCGGTCCCGCTGACGGGCAACCCGGCTAGGCTCCGGCCAACTAGGTTTTCGTTTTCGAGCCAACTCCGCCTCTGTTCATGCTGATATCGCTACCCCTGGCCTCGGCTCGTCGAAGAGCGGCCAAGGGGTCTCTTTAACTAAGCTAGAGGAGCCTCAGACCGCAAGGTCGATCGAGCCGAGGGACTCCTACGCCTCCGGGATACGAATACCTCACTCGTCACCTTGACACGGGGCGACTCATGCTTGGTGAAGCGGTTCAGATAATCAACAGGCGAGTCTTAGTGCTCGAAAATGAGGAAAAAACACGGCTCCGTGCCAAAATTACATACATGTTCAGGCCTCGACAGCCACAATGAACAAAAAACCCTGGCATTCAAAGTGCCATTACAAACGGAACTCCGGTTCCCCCTCCGCAGGAACGAACAACCCCACTCGATAGGGGTGGGCCTGCGGAGCAACAGAAGACCGACGAACGGCGCGCCGTCACCTGCTCCAGCAGCAGCGACGACGACGACTTCTGCTCCGGGGGGCCGAACAGCGGCAGCACTGACCTCAGGGCGGGTGCTGCTGCCAGGAGGCCCCCGCCCATGCCCAAACTCGTAAGGCAAGGACGGGCAGAAGGCCGTAGAGTTGGAGGTCGGTCCGTGGCCGGCCTTGGCTATCTCGCCGGCGGAAGAACCTCTTCAAGCTGCCGTGGCAGACGCCGGCGCCGCGAGCGGCTCCGAAGCCACTCGCGTCCGAGAGCCAGGCATGGTGCAGCTGCCAGCGCCACGGACGACAACCGCCCTTCCCTCCAATCACTGAGTGAAGGAGCGAGCCGCCGCCCACGCAGGGGCCGACCCCAACTCGGCACTCTCTCCTCCCCAGCCCTGGTGATGAAAATCCTTGAGGCTGAGGGAGGGGCAGAGGCCGCAGCCCGGCTCGCTTTCCCCCACCATCAAGCTGGAGGTCACCATCTTGGGTGACCGCCGGTGGAGGGGTGCAGCCGGGCTGCATGATGAAAATCCTTGAAGCCGAACGATGGCTGAAAGGTACCAACTCCCACGGAGTTGCGTTCCTCCAACGATGAGGCAAAAAGACGGCGGGTATCCCCCATCCGGGGGCTTGGAAGGTGGAAAGACGCGATGCATAAGGGAGGGAGAAGACATGGTCGCCTTCCGAAAGGGGTCGCCCTCCTTTTAAAGGCAACTCTCCCTACGTGCGCCCCCAAACGTCACGGGCTGAGTCTTCTCCAACACGCTCCAAGGCCCTCCCCTGCGGCGCGGGGGCTGGGTCCTGCATGTCATGCAAACCAACTCGGGGCAGAAGAAGCCAAACCGCCGCGCGTGGCGCACACAACTGCCCAGCGGTTACAAGCGACCCCCCACTTTTGCCCAGACCAACGGGCGGAAGGGGCGGGCAGCCATGCAGGAAGCATGCAACCGCGCCAGATGGACGCGCTTCTCCGACTCCCAACACGCCGGCACGGAGGCCCAAGCCCACGCGTCACGCAACCGGCGCGCCGGATGCTGCATGCAAGCAACTGCACCGCCACTTGCACCACCACCGCGCCTCTTCGGTTGAGGAACCAATGCCGCGACTCGAGGCGACCCAGCGCACGACCCAGCAGCGCCAGCATGGCGTGACGGTCAATGCAGCCGAAAGTGGGCCGGCAGTAATGACGGTGGCAGGCGGGCGGGATCAGCGGTCACGTCGTCGGCCAGGCTCACGTCCCATCCGGGGGCAGCAAGAGAACCCCCTCTCACGGCGTGAAGACAGGGCGCCCGTGATCCGTTCCTCGGACGGCTCGCGCACGCGCAACGGCTGCCCTGCCAACCACTCGCCCCGTCGCATTAACTCCGCGGCGGGACAGGCGGCGCTTCTGGCGGGAGAAGCGGGCGACGCTTCGCCTTCGCCGTAATAACCGCGCAAAAAAAGGTACGCCACGTCGTTCGATTTCGTATCCTTTTCCTTTTTTCCTCTTTCTCTATCTCTTGCAACAGGGACCGGGAAAGGGGGATACCCCGAAAAGGATCCTTCCTTGTGAAGGAACCGGGCTCCGAGCCCCCCCCCTACTGATCAGAGGTTCGAAGGCTGGCCCCCCGAGGGGTTCAACAGCCGCCTTAGATCGCGTGGGCCCTACACCCACTACTGGTCAGAGGTTCGAAGGCCGGTCCCCCGAAGGGCTCCACGGCCGCCTCAGGCTACTCGGGCTCCTCGCCCATTACTGATCAGGGGTTCGAAGGCTGGCCCCCGAAGGGTTCACAGTCGCCTCAGACGCCGAGCGAGGGATGACCAGGGGTACGTTCGATACATAGCCGAGGCTTGAGCTGCGCTCCCGAGGTACCCTAGGACATTTCCGAGACCAGCGGGAGCGATCTTGTAACGGAATCCCATCGGAGGGAGGCATCGAGCCCTCGGACCCCGTCGCTAGGGGACTGGGTTCGGCAGATCACCCGCAGGTACTTTTGGGCGTGCCTCTGGGCCCCTAGCCGACCCCCAACGAACGGGGCACGGACGTCCACTCGGATTACCCGCTTGCAGCTCACCGGAGACACCATGTTCGGTGCCCATCGAGGGTAACATGGCGCTCTCCCCCCCTCCTCCTTGCGGAAAGGCGACGTAGGGGCGTATGTAAAAAACCCGAGTCTGTCCCTGATCGCCCTCTCGCCCTATGCGGAGGCTCGGGGGCTGCTCTCGCAAACCTGGCTCCGGCCGAACCGTTGACAGCGTCAACATACCAGCCCGAGAACTTGGGCCCCGACCGTGCACCCGGGCTACGGCCAGTTCGCATGAGGGAACAACCAGACCAGCCGAAGCATTACGCAAGGCATTAAGACCTCGAAGGAGTGAAACCACTCCTCCGAGGCCTCAGGGGCTACACCCGGCGGGTGCGCTCGCGCACACCCACCGGAACAAAATGCAACCGAGAAAGGCTGGTCCCCTTGCAAAAAAGTGCGACGAAAGCCTCCAAGCGAGTGCTAACACTCCCTTCGAGGCTCGGGGGCTACTGTCGGGGACCATAATTAGGGGTACCCTCAAGACGCCTAATTCTCAGCTGGTAACCCCCATCAGCGTAAAGCTGCAGAGGCCTGATGGGTACGATTAAGTCAGGGATCAGTCCATACGAGCGACTCGATCACGCCTCGCCCGAGCCTAGCCTCGGACAAGGGCAGCCGACCCCGAGGGATTTCCGTCTCGCCCGAGGCCCCCCTCCAACGGCGGACACATCTCCGGCTCGCTCGAGGCCTTGCCTTCGCTAAGAAGCAACCCTGACTAAATCGCCGCGCCGACCGACCGAGTCGCAGGAGCATTTAACGCAAAGGTGGCCTGACACCTTTATCCTGACGCGCGCCCCCCGGCAGAGCCGAAGTGACCGCCGTCACTTCGCCGCTCCACTGACCGGTCTGACAGAAGGACAGCGCCGCCTGCGCCACTCCGACTGCAGTGCCACTTGACAGAGTGAGACTAACAGGCAGTCAGGCCCTACCAAAGGCACCATAGGAAGCTCCGCTCCGCCCGACCCAGGGCTCGGACTCGGGCTAAGCCCCAGAAGACGGCGAACTCCGCTCCGCCCGACCCAGGGCTCGGACTCGGGCTAAGTCCCGGAAGACGGCGAACTCCGCTCCGCCCGACCCCAGGGCTCGGACTCGGGCTAAGTCCCGGAAGACGGCGAACTCCACTCCGCCCTATCCAGGGCTCGGACTCGGGCTCAGCCCCAGAAGACGACGAACTCCGCTTCACCCGACCCCAGGGCTCGGACTCCGCCCTGGCCTCTGCCGAACGCCCTCCGCCTCGCCCGACCCAGGGGCTCGGGCTCGGCCTCGGCCACGGAAGACAGACTCGACCCCGGCTTCGGAGGAGCCTCCACGACGCCCAACCTAGGGCGCAGGCCAGCCACGTCAACAGGAAGCGCCATCATCACTCTACCCCGAGCCGACTCGGACCGCAGAGAACAAGACTGATGTCCCATCTGGCTAGCTCTGCCAGATAGGCAATGATGGCGCCCCGCAAGCTCTGTGACGACGGCGGCTCTCAGCTCTCTTACGGAAGCAGGAGGACGTCAGCAAGGACTCAACCGCTCCGACAGCTGTCCCTCCGCCAGGCTCTGCCGCTCCTCCGACAGCCACGACACCACACCAGCTGGGTGCTAAGATCTCTCCGGCTGCCACATTGGCATGTACTTAGGGCGCTAGCTCTCCCCCGCTAGACACGTAGCACTCTGCTACACCCCCATTGTACACCTAGATCCTCTCCTTACGCCTATAAAAGGAAGGACCAGGGCCTTCTTAGAGAAGGTTGGCCGCGCGGGGACGAGGACGAGACAGGCGCTCTCTTGGGGCCACTCGCTTCCCTCACCCGCGTGGACGCTTGTAACCCCCTACTGCAAGCGCACCCGACCTGGGCGCGGGATGAACACGAAGGCCGTGGGATTTCCACCTCTCTCACGCCCGTCTCCGGCCACCTCGCTTCCCCCCTTTGCGCTCGCCCACGCGCTCGACCTATCTGGGCTGGGGCACGCGGCACATTCACTCGTCGGCTTAGGGACCCCCCGGTCTCGAAACGCCGACAGTCACGGGCCAGTCAGCCGTGGGAATAGGCGTAGCATTCGGCATGACCATAGGTGGGCCGACAGTAATTGCGTCAATAGGCGCGCAGGAGCAGCAGACCAACCGCTAATCAGACTCTGGCCCCACCTACAGGCTCGCATCCTCCCATGAGGCGGGCCCGGGGGCCACTGTCGGTACCCTGAATCAGGGGTGTCCTCTTCTACAGCATGAAGACGTTGTACACGTACGACGCCTCCAGACCACACGGAGAACGGCACCCGACCCCACCACATGGGCAGGTCTAAGGGCACCACGTGGCAAGGAAAGATAATACATCCCAGGATGCATCATTGGGTCCGGACCTCCATAGAGGGACACCGGACCCCTGTACGTACAAGTCCGGAGCTCCCAAGAAGGCATGCCGGGTCCCTCGGGTAGGCCCCGGGTCCCTCCGAGTAAGGTCCAGGCCTTGGAAAGATCCCGGGACGGGGAGGACCCCGGCATGAGTAAGGGTCCGATTCTGGCATGTGTCCAGGCCTTGCCCTACACTCCCCACTCAGGCGGAGACCCGCTGCTGCCGCGTGGTTTGTGGCCCGTGACATAAGCCAACGGGCCGAGCCTGACGAAAGGCCCCTAAGGTCGCGCAGCCTCTGCATTTATTGCGGAGAGGACGTGCCGCCTGCCACCATGCTGACGGACGACGTGCCCTCTCAGCATTTAATGCGTCCTGTTGACAAACCATGCTGACGGTGTCAGGGTCATCCAACAGACGACGCGCTTGACCAGTCTGTTGACAAACAGTGTGCCCGTGCCGTGCGGCGTACTGTGCTCACCACCCATTCTACAAGAAGCTTCCCCTGCACGCCGAGGATATGCAGATCTCGGATATCAGGGCACAAGAAGATTGCCCCAGCAGCGAACATTTGTAGCTCCAAGCGCTATATTCATTATGTCTCTGGGCCCACATATCGGGGTTCAGTACCTTTGTGCATGCCCCCTTCAGCTATAAAAGGGGAGGCATGCAGCGTTACAAGACAGATCCAATCTTAGGCTCACTCAGACACTCACAAGTTCATACAAGCTCTCAAGCAATACATCACACAATGGAGTAGGGTGTTACGCTCCGGCGGCCCGAACCACTCTAAATCCTTGTGTGTTCTTGTGTTTCCTCCCAGTTTCCAACTAACAAGCAAAACGCTTAGGCCCCTCCTCATCTTAGGATTTAGGGCGGGTGCACTCCGCCACCCGGCCGGAGATTTCCTCTCCGACACACATGTAACACATAAGAATGTAAATAATGATGATAAATCGATAAATTGTTTACATTCTCATTTCATAACCATGAATAAATACTCATAATATTCATATTTTATTGATACCTTCGGCTTGTCGGAAGGCGTGAACGTGAGAGTGATGCGAGAGCTATTACAGTGTAGCCTGAACAGTATAGTGTTACTCTTCATCTATTTATAGGCACGGGACGCAGTCTAGACAAGATTACATTCATGCCCCCGACTTTTACTACTAACAATAAGACAAGCTGTCAAGGGTTAAGTAGTCCTTTATCCTTTAGGTCGGTTCCATCTTCCACCTTCGTCGTTGTGCTAAGCCGATGCTTTTTCGGCCACAGCTTCGGCGCCCGTTCATGCTGTTTCATATCACACATGCTTTCATCCCGAAGTCGAAGCCTCCTGTATCAGTCTGTGTTACACTGAAAAACATATTAGTCACGTTTTTTAGGACCTTCGGAAGAGGAAGGCCCCCAATAATTGCCGAAGAAGGATACGACGAAGACCTGTCACCTGGAGGCGACATAAGTAGTATACTGCTAGATACATATAGGGAGAGAGCACGCAAGCGAGAAAGAAGCCCAACCGAAGCAGCTCCAAACCGAGAGGCACCCGCACCAGGCGTCAGTCCAAGAACGGCGAGAGAATGCGAGTGCCTTCCTAGCCCTGGACTCGCCGAGGCGACACAACACCACCACCAACTTCGTAGCATATGCCGACTACTGCCGCACTATGGGCCTTGGTTGTCCAATATCTCAGACCTGGACTCCTCATCGCCAAGATAACTAAAGCGTGGCAGGTGCCACCGTGTCCTCCTCGGTGGCACACATGGAGAAAGGCTAAGAGCAAGACCGACTCGCCTCGTACCCACGTCGACGAGCGTCGGTCGGCTTGTGGCTACGACCGTGGGCGGACGCAGCAGGTTAGGGAGGAAGAACAGGGCGAAGGCCGGGAAGGCGAACGAGACGTCCGACGACGACGAAAACGATGGTGTGCGCATGCTGTGAAACATCCTCGTGGACGTACAATAGCCACTGCGCGGGTCGGTGTCGGGACTGGTGTCGGACGAATACGGGGAGGAGGCACATGCTCCCACGCCCTCTGCCGAGAATAGGGTGGCGCGGAGGCGGAGGCATGAGGGAAGAGAAAAAAGAAGCAGGATGGTGAATGAGGTGGCGACAATTGAGTCAAGGACCATCATTATGATGTGGAGGTATAGATGACCAAATGAACCGTGTTTGATGGGCCGGCCCGAGGCACGGCCCATTTAGTAGTGTCTGGGCCAGCCCGACACGAGCGCCATGCCGTGTTTGGGTCGTAGCCTTGACCCATAGTGCTTGCCCGGCCCGGCACAATTATATTTTTTATTTTACAAATAATTGTATATACATATATATATTCAATATTAAAAATATCTGAGCATGATGTTCTACTGGTTAGATGGCTTCACCCAGTGTCTTTCGCCCTTCTTCTATCAGGCTATGGGTTCAAACCCCACCTCTTGAACCACTTTTTAACATTTTACGCTGATTTAACCAAACGACCCGGCAGAGTCAGTGGGCCGGCGTGGAGGTTGGTTGCGGCTTAATTCGAAATAGATGTGAGGGGTTATTTGTAAAAAGATGACCACCGTTGAAATTAATGTTTTAATATAGTAGAGATAGAAATTTTATATAAAAATTTTCTATATCTTTTTATTGTCTAACAGATTTTCTATATCTCATTTGTATTTTATAGAGTCGTTCTTGTTTTTTATCTTTGGCTAACAAAAAATTATAAATAAAAATAACTATATTTTCAAACAATTAAAGAAGTTGTAGAAAGATAATTTTTTATCAAAAATCTCTACAGTTAGAACTTATTTGGATGCATGACGATTGAAGGTTTCCCCATTTAATCCCTATGTATCCAAACAAGCATTTGACAATTAGGAAAGATATGTTTACAATCACTCTCACCCACTGAAAAAACAAATTTTTATGCTCTCCTAAAAATTTGAAAACATCTAATTTACCTCTTAAGCAGTTTTAGCTAACATGAGTACGTCACACTATATCAGTTGTTCTACGTGACACCACGTTAGAAAGATCTAGAATAGCTATAGTGAGTAAATAGCTTATTAAAATTCTTCCGATGACACTTGCTAGCAAAAAATACAAATATAGATCAAAGACAGGACAAAAAATTTCATGAAAAAAAATTACGAAAAACGACGGGGACCAACCGAAACATTCACTGGACGAGAAAAAATTATAGGACACAAGAAATGCGGTGACCGTTTTTTTGCAATTTAGCATTTTTAGAGAAAAAAAATCATATTTAGCTCTCTAGACAATACAATAACGTTTTTAAACCCTTTGCTCAGTGACATAGATCACAACGCCGAGATAATATGTCTCGGTGCCTTGACTTATGCGTGGAGGCCAGAGCAGCCGCACGTGAGTTTGAAACTTTGAATTCTAAAGTGTTTTTTTCTTCTAAAAGTTGTAGTTCTGTGCTTATATATTTGGTTTGCCCCAAGCGCTATTGTAAGCATAGCAGTAATTTTAGCTAGAGAAAAAGGAGTCGCGTTTGTTTAGTTAAGTTTGTTGTGCAGAGAAAATGACTTTGTTCGAGGACTGCATGTAGTTTTATTCTAACCTTCAACTTCAAGTTTTTGTTTCGATATAATCTCTCAGTTGCATGCATAACTGGGTACGAGGATGGGGGAAAATCCTCTCCATTACACTTAGCGGGGATGGGAACGATGATTCTTCTCCCTCGCAGGGACGGGTATGGGGGCTCAACCCTCGACGAAGAATTCTCCATTGTCATCTCTAGTCTCATGGTTAGCAGCGTGCCGCACGCTACATTACATACACGTGCGCGCAGAACGAAACAAACCCATGCTCACACACTTGGCACCAAGATCTATGATGCTGAGATATATCACGTCAGTCGCTAGTGTGTCCCGTAAACGTTAGTATGGTTGAGATCTCGGGGCCAGGGGCGGATCCAGGATCTGATCATGCCCCAGGCCAGTCTATTTAATCTACTAGAGTTTTAATATATTTTGACCTAAATGTAATCAAGTCATGCAGAGATATACAGATCACGTCTCGAGCCACGAACCGAGTGGGTAGCCCCCTGTATGCGCCCCTGCTCAGCGCCATGGCATATGGTGTCGAGCAAAGGGTCCAAAAATACTATTAAGTTGTCCAAAAGGCTAAACATGACTTTTTTTAAAAGAAGCGGTAGAAGTTGATCAATCCCTTGACTAGCCACAAGGATTACTGAATCCTTCTGCCAAAAATGTTGCCAGTTCAGGTGATCAACAAGGCACTAATGCTCTACGTGCAATCAATGTAACAACAGTTTGAGGTAAGTAGCAGAGTTCGTTTGAAGCTAATGATGTGCCGTGGGATTCATCCACCTAACGAAAGTCCTACGAATTTCACTCTTTTTTGGCCTTAGGTCCTCTTTATCAAGCCTGCGACCATGAGCTCGCTCGACTTAGCAACCTACCTACCCTCGTGCAAAAAGTTGTAAGTCTAAACTTTCCCTTTCTGAGCATGTCCTATAATGGATCAGTTCAGTCCACCAGATTAGTAGTTGCTTACACATACACACGGTGCCCCGCAAAAATTCACATGTATTGAATATTGAATAAACATTCGTGCAACCACACGGTGCTCGCAAAAATTCACACGTATTGATTAATTGATTAAACGCTCGCGTAATGCGCGAGCAAAAGTAACAGTACATAGGATGGGGAAAAGATAGAAATGAGGCTCCATTTTCTTTCAAAATCAATCATCTATCTACCAGAAGAAACCATCCATAACCCGCTCCACACACACACAAAAGAGGCATTTTGTGGCAAAAATCCAAAAGTGCTCTGAATACTATCCAGAACACAAAATAAAACATGGACTTTTGCTTGGCATAATGTAGCAGCCATCTAAACACTGGCCGATGCAACTTTCTAAAACATTTATATACAAAGGAAAACAAAATGAACACTAAAAATAAAACCAGCATATTCAGATTTCCATCCGATTCACCAAGTCGAACATGACCAACGAAGATGGTTGCGAGTAATACAGTCGGCACAATGTAAGTATCCCTACCTGATTAGAGACTGACGAAGGCAAACCAGACCATTTTTCAGCACGGGCAAAGGCGAGTGAAAGTGCTAGTAAACCAATAAATTGAACGAAACCACACACAAGACACTTAGGCTAAATATGACAACCATAAAAAAAACAAAGACGGAAAACCCATACGAATGGTTCGTAACTTTCGTAACCCATACTGAGCAGAGCATTGACGACATGGAACACACAGAACTATGACGCTCGAACGGGCAGCTCACCTACGAACGTTGCACACGAAAAAAGCAACACAGGTTCCAGACTATCGCGCTTTGGCCGGATCTGCAGC